>NW_025826215.1:305208-472998 GCF_002878395.1 Capsicum annuum | reverse complement strand
TATTGTAGTATATTTTATTTAAACTTTAAAGTAGTACATATACATTGAATGACACGTATATATGTGTAATTGTGTATATGTGTATATATTTTTTAAATTCTAATGTAGTATATATTATATATATATATATACTGTATATATATTGTTTAACATATTTAAAATGTATATAGGTGGGTATATATAGTGTACATTGAAAAAATTTTTTTTTTTAAAATTTTTGATCGGGTCTAACCGAATTTTAAACCGGGTTTGACCTAGTTTAGGTGAGTTTGACCGGGTTGGGTTAAGTGACCCGGTTTAGGGCTATTTTTAAAAATTTTATTGTTGAGCCCGGACCAGCCCGACCCACTTAACCCCAACCCGGACCGGCCCACAACCCGGATAAATGTAAAGGGCCGGTTTCGAGTTGACCCGACCGGCCCACTTAACAGCCTTAGTATAAAAGCACTAAGCAAAAAAAGCAAAGACACGAGGCACAACATCCATGCAAGAATGAGAGGACAGAAGCTACTGAGGAATGACCACCGCCATACCTATAGAAACTCCAACTGGCTTACAACATGACTATACCCCGATTGGAAATATATTAAGTGTAGTGTCAGTACAATCACACGTACTGATAGGTATTATTAGTTAATCAAGGTTAGAAATAAATATAACAACAGAAAATAGGGAGAAAATCATGACATCGGTTAAAGTTTCGGATAACTAAAACTCTAAACGCCCCTCTCTTCAGGTCTCTGACGTGTTGCCCTTAATATCTATTTGATTTCTTGCCATTTAACATTTTTGTGTTTCTTTGTCCTTTAACAACTTAGCCCTTCTTAAATTCCCTAATGTTTCACTAACAGCCCCACAGATCTACTCCCAACATGATCATGACTCACTACTCTACCTCTAACATATACCGATAAGACTTAAGTCTGACTGTCTAGAATACTATAAGAAGTAGACCGAGTCACCCAACATCCCTCAAATACAACACATAACACGACCCAAGCACAATCATAATCCTTTACCGCAATAGACATACAGATATATAATACATTACTTGCACTTAGGTAATTCCCTTTTCAACAATGATCACAATAATACATATGTTGAATGAAATGATGACTACATTGCATGTATACACATAATAGAGTCAGAGGGACAATTTGAATGATTTGCAGGGAACGAGCTTAGTTTATGTATAAATATCGGCGTGGTACTCAATCCAATAATAGTATTGGCATGACACCGGTTGATATGTCATTGCAACATCATCTCAATATCTGTATCATCTCAACATCAAATGTTCAACGCATGATGCAGTCAATAATCATAGCCAATCCCCAAAAGTAAATCACAAACACCCACTTCATATATAAGTCCATCTCTCACTCGCCCTCCCTTCTACCCCGACTATATCTATATCGTGATGACCAACTACACCCAACCTCGATATGCACAATCTTACAACTCTTCCAACGACTCACCTAAACCCATTATTACACTCAGGCATCTACTACCTACTCTCTCCATTCTCAATTCGAGCTCTACCGAACTCCTATGAACCCGTCGAAAGCATACTCTGGCCCTAACTTACGCTCAATACCTTTGTAGTCGTCCTAATCCATATTTTAACCCATTACTATGCTTCCATTCATTGACACACCTCTAGATCATGCAAAACTTATACATTTAGATAATTAAAGAGAACAACAGGCTCAATAACTCATCATTCAGCACATCAATCGACACCCTAGTCTGGTTATTATTATTCCATCCAACCAACTTCGTGCCCTAAGGCTAAGGTATGAAATCTCCAAATATTGCTATCATTATTACATACGTCTAGCTCAAGTCTATTACAATTAAACCATGATCTACCTCGCAGACGAATTTCACTCTGAAGAAAGCAGAGACTTGTCCCATACGTGCCTTGCCTTTTTCTAACGTAGGAAACTCAACTGGAATTAGGGTTGGACATTCGGTTTGTTCGATTTGATAGTTTAATATGGGTTCGGTTTTTCGATTTTTGGATTGACAAAAATGACAACCTGAACCAAACCGAAATAAATTCGATTTGGTTATTTCGGATTTTTATTTCGGTTTTGAAGATTAAAGTAGTGAACCTCTCTTTATTATGACTGGACATTTAAAATTATTAATTTTTTTACAAAAATAATTCAAACCTATTTTTCATTCTCAGATATAAATAACTCAACATGGATGAAACTAAATGATATAACCATAAGTTTAACATAATGTATAACTTCACTATGCATAAATTTGCATAAACAGTCGGAACTCGGAAGAGTGGTCGCTTCCGGAAAGACCACAATCGGCACTGCAAGCTGAAGCCCACAATGGTCGTCTGGTCGCCGGCTCTGGTGTTGTTGTACAGACGATGATCTCGCCGGCGTTCTATGATTTGATCGATTGATCGACTATTGAATTGATGTATGTTGTTAGTTGTATGTGGCGTGCTATTACTTATTAGTTATTAGGGTTGTTATTATATATTAAATATTATATATATATATAAAATAAAATATATATATATATATATAATATTAATTATTTATAGAATTTCGTTTAATCGGTTTATCCGAATTATTTTTATGAAAAAACAAAAACCAAATCATTTAACGGAATTTCAAAAATCGAAAACCGAAACTCATCTGAAAAACCAAAAAAACAAATCGAAATTAAAATTTCGATTTAATTTTACGATTTTTTCGATTTAAACCAAAATATGTCCAGCCCTTACTGGAATGCTCTAGAATTGCCCTTACAGATCTTGGCCTCCAAATCCTCATCATCTAGGTATAGGGTTCACTTGAGGTATTTTTGGTGGAGGTATATGACATAAGAGGCCTCAACTGAATGAGGGTTTTAAGTAACCCTCGGACTGGCTATTGTCCGACAACCGCTGTGGCGACAAAAGCGTTGCTGCAGCGATAAAAGTGTCACTGCAATGGTAGGTCAGCAGGTCTGACCCAACTTTCCAAATATCGGCCCAATAGGTCTTGAACCATAGCTTTTTCACACGAAATAATTCCTACAAGTTCCGGAACAAGGATTTTTTAGTCAAAATAATTTTTTAGGATAGTTTTAGCGTTATGACAATTTGAGTCGTTACAGTTTTAGTTGTAAAGAATTGATAATTTTTCTTAGTTTTAGTTGAGTAGTAGTCTTGTCATCCCGTTCATAGTTTTTGTCTTTATTTCTTGAACGAAGATCTTCAATATTCTATGAAGCTTTAATATTAAAATTTTCTGCAGTCATCCCGTTCATAGTTTTTGTCTTTATTTCTTGAACGAAGATCTTCAATATTCTATGAAGCTTTAATATTAAAATTTTCTGCAGTCTCTTTATTATATTGCTGTTATTTTACTTGCAATACGAGTAGCTAAATCCTCAACAGAGGTTATGAAATACATTGAGACTTAAGAGTTTATAAGTTTTTTCATGTGATTACACGATACTAGGGTTAATAACATATTAAACTTCTTTTTGTTCTTAATTAAATGTTTTGTGATTACAAACATTAACCTACACCATAATAACTTAATGTCTAGACTTTGAAGAGCATGTTAGGATTTGATAAAAGAAGTTTTATATAAATTCGAGGCGTTATTCTCGTTTGATAAATTCATATCATACAATTTACTTGAAATAATCAGTCATTCTTATATAAATAACTCACATAGTTGTAGAAAAATCATATGGAGATAAATCACTCAATTACTTTTAAAAAGACGATTGATAGCACAAGAGACTGAGTGCATATCAGTTGATAAGAGCACGATTAGCTTGAAGCACATTAGGAGGAGCTTCCACATATGGATGATAGCTTGGAGCCCGAAGGAAGCTGTGGAGCAATGAATAGACAACGCCATGGGCCATCAAGATGCCATTTGGGCAATCAGGAAAGTCCCTTATGGGTTATTTCCTAAACAGTCGCATTTGCTATTTTGAATAGGCAATTTGTGTAAAGACAATAACTATAAATAATTATCTTAGCCATTTTTCATTCTGAGCTTTTAATGAATTGAGGATTGAGATTACTCTTTGTGAGTGTAGTTCAAGTGTGGATTCCATTTAGGATTGATTAGTTTAATGTAGTTGAATCTAGACTAGTGAAGATTCTCATTGTTGATTTAGAACACCTTTACCTTGATTTCACATTGAGTGCTCATTTGTAGATTTCAATTAGGTTTCTCTTTCATTGAATTCAAGCCTCTTTCTTCCTTGATTTTAATTCATGTTCAATTGAGTCTTTCTTTCATCCATTCTCGTCCCTTTTCTAATCTCTCTCGTCCCTTTTCTAATCTCTCTCTCTATCTTCAATTTGTGTTGTTTGATTTTGTGTTTCCGATATCAATTTTGACCACCTCGATTGAGATCATCCTCATCAGTAGCCCAAAAGTATCAGTAGTTGCATGAAAATCAACGAACAAAGAAATCCATTGTGTAGACAATCTTACTGTAGTGTTTTAAAAATATAGGCTTTGCAGAATTGCAATCAATCTAGAACTTAACGGATTAGAATCGACTATAACACTGGTAGTTGCTCCGATGGAAAAATTTAGAGGTTTACATTCTCTGTGGAATTCAACTTCAACCCAAGTTAGGTTACTATATTTTCATATGGATGGGTTTCATCATCTGGCGGTGTATCTTGAGCATATCAGTTAGCCATAATAGATGGAATCAATGCAAAAAAAACATTCATGTTGATGCACAGGTTGACCTGTGAACCACTCCTTTCAGTTTGTTCCAAAATTTAGGTTTCTTTTAGTTTATTTGCTTAAGAAACATGCCCTTTTGGCTCTGGACTCTAAATGAGTCCAAGAACTATAATTCCCGGATAACATAATCCACAAACCAAACCACCCCTTAAGGACAATGCTTTTAACAGGTGTGCCAGTAACCATAACTGATAACACACCAAGCAATAACAGAAAGATGCATAAACTGTTCGAATCATTTACAGCAGAAATACAACGCAAAAGAGTAATATATTTACATGGTCGCGGAAGAAAAACACAGAAGGAAACAAAACAAAATTCCTAACTTTGTAATGGTGGATGGCGTAGACGGTTTCACCAATCTTTGAGCAACTCACCGGCTATATCTTTGTAGCTAACTTTCTTTTTCTTTTTGGGACTGGGATTAGTATCTGCCTCCGGCTTGTCGTCTTTTAAAAGTGTGTCCACACTTCTGGTTGGCTTACTTTCCAAGTGGGGTATCATATGCTGTAGCATAGCTTGGACTGGATCAACAGGATCTTCCAGCTTTTCATCCATCTTGTCTTTGTCTCTATCTTTTCCCCTGGCAATATTTCCACTCCCATATTAAGTTTCCTGAGCTTTGTCCAATCTTTCACCGATCACACTGCACTCAGCAGTCCTTTGTGGAATTGTTTCACCATCTGGTGACAATTCCAGATCTTGTACGACATTCTCATTCTGAATTCCTGAGCTATGCTCTGCAAAAGTTTCATGGCTACCACGAGTCTCAACAGCAGCTTCACTCTCATCATTATGAAGATGTTCACCTGAAGTAGCACCTTCATCAGATTCATTTTCATGAATCTTAGCACGACTACTTGTGACCTTGCGTTTAACTCTCCGTGGCATGTTGATCCCAACTTTCGTTTTTTCTGTAGCACTACCTGTAGGTCTTCCTCTATCTTGTTTCCTGTCTCTCTTTCGTAGCGTGATGGCCCGACAACGGTCTGATATTCCTTCTGCTTTGATTTGTACTCCATCTTTATCAGGGGAAGATGGTCTTTCGCACTTTCCGGAATTACCTTTTAGCTTATCATGTCTATTAAGTCGGAGAAAACATCAATGCTGAGTAATTTCATTAAATATACAATCCAAATGCCAGTAAAAGAAAAGGTCATGCATGCCTGAATTTTCTATTGCTAGGCTTTTCAAGCAACTGGAAGTTCAAGTATGACAAGATGGATATGTACAAATTACAGGACAAGAGATGAGGATTTGGCTGCAGGAATCTCGTTAGGACTGCATTTTGTGTTAGTTCAAGACAATTAATCGACTCTGTTATGGACACACATCCTACATTTTATTTCATTTTTGACCCATAATTTCCAGCATAAAATCTACCTACATTGACAAAATAGTCTTTCAGCATATCCTTTTTGACCAAAAAACTATTTCAGGGCTTGTACTAGGCAGTTTTCCTACATCAGCAATACTCATTTTAGTTATTTTTGGTTGTTCTAGCCCAAAAATGGTAAGACCTAGCATGAATTTTTTTTTCCTTTGTTTTTTTTGAAACTGATAACTTCCTAGCATGAATTTTCATTATAATAATAAAATCACTACTTCCTATATTTGCAGATGCAATTATCAACTGCAGTTTCCCCTCAGTATCACTATCACCAGCATGTATATCATCATTATTAAATTTTATCAGCATTTATTATTATCATCACTATTATTTTCTACTCTCTATACAATCAAACACAACAGAACTAGATGGAGAGAGCTTCTCTTTTACTCTTTTTACCAGTACAATCCACTATGTACTCATCTAGAAGAAGTTAACTGTAGCTATAAGAAAACACTAATCTAGACAAGATATTTTTGTGTTCTCATCTATGAACAGTATGTCAGGCATTATCCATCAACCACCGCCCTCAAATATGGTAATTTGAACATTATGTTGTAAACAGTTGAAAGTGACATCATAATTATCAAAAATGGTTTCATCTTAAACTAGGAACTGAATATCCCTTTTTACCTTTATACTCCCTGTTCATATTTTTCACTTATTTGACAGCCTATCTGGCCAGTTTTTGGAGCTAACTTGATTAGATTTAAGCTATGTTTTTCAAAAACTCAAATTTAGATATCTAAAAACTGCAGAAAATATGCCATAAATCAGAATTCTACTCACATAAAGAAGACGAAAGAACATAATTTAATATGAGACACAACGACAAACATTTTAAAAGAAAGCAAGTATCTTCCTACATATTATATAGTAGGTAAAAGGTGCCCCTCTGTTTCAATTTGTTTGTCTGGTTTTCACCTGACATTCATTTAAGAAAGTGAAGAAGATGTTTGAATCTTGTGGTCTTACACTAAAAATATTAGAATGTACCAAAATGTTCTTCAATCTTGTGGTCTTACACATGCCATGCAGAAAGTCAAAATCACTAAGTTGCCAAAAAAAGGAAAGAGACAAGAAAAGAACGTAAGACAAATAAATTGAAATATATAGAGTAATAAATTTGCATTGCAACCAAAAGAGCTTCCCAAAAGTATGGCTGTTGCAGGTCGTCCATGTAAGAGCAACATCACCCACCACCCGCAACACATCTTGTTGGAAATTTTAAAACATTACTTGGTATGCAAATTTTGGGAGACAATGAAGAAAGTAATTCCAATGCTGAATACTACACAAACTCCTCATCTTGATCCATAAGAAACACACGACTCACCTCTTCTCAGAGATTGACTGTTGAAAATTGGTAGGCTTTAGGCAATAATCCTCCTCAAGCAACTTCTGGTCCTCTTTAAAGGAATCCTCCAACCACCGTGCTCTGACTACATGCAGACTTGTATTGTACAAAACATGCTTCTCTGCCTCTGAGAAACTGAGCTTTAAATATTAGGATTTATCAAGAATAAAGAACAAGAGCATATTCCATATCCTCATTCAGTAAACGAAAAAACATCACCCTAACATCAAAAAGTATGATGGAAAACGCAGAAATTACATGGATCAGATTTAATTATGTATGCATGATACTCAACCATTTAGAGGTTGTTTGGATTGGCTTATTTTAATTGCTTTTGACTTTTAAACCATTTTTTTAGTTTTCGGAGTGTTTGGGAAAGACAAAACGTGCTTTTAAGCACTTACTTTTTGGCTAAAAAGGTACAAAAATAAGTCAAAAGTTTTATGGCTTTTAGCTTTTAGCATATAAGCTACTTTTAAAAAGCCAACCCAAACACCCTCTTAGAATATTGGTGTTAACTTTTCAAATTCATATGAATCGAACTTAGTAGGCATGGGACATGAACTTGAACCATGTTTTGAATCATTGACTTAGGTGAGGTTGATTTGAAGTTGAAATTGTGTTTGGCCTTTGGACATGCATTTTGAATTTCAAAGTTGTACTTCTCCTCATAAAGATAAAAACCCCACAATTAGTGAAACTATCAAAACATCCCCAAATTACCGTTAAAGAGTTATGCGCAAAAGATGGTATTTCCAGAGATATACCTTGCCGACGGATTGGGAAAGCCACAACTTGACCGGATTGAGAAGGTGTAGCCATTTTGGAGAAGGAGCTTGTCCTTGAGTAAAGTAGGTTCAGGTAATCCTTTTATAATAAATATGGGCATCTTTTGCAAAATTTAAATTATGAGCCAAGTTTTAAATTTTTAAAAAATTATAATCACATTTTTGGAATTGAAATTCTATCTTTTAACTGAATTTGGTATTTGAAATCAAAATTTCAATTGAAGTTGAAGTTTTGTTCATAATGTCATTAACAAACACATATTTCAAACAGAATCAAAACTTCAAATTTGAAGTAAGTTGCATGTCCAAACACCTCCTTAGAGTAATTCATCTTTTGATATGAGATTTAGCCACTTCCAATTATATGAGAAACACTAAAGGTTGCATTTATTCACATTCAAAAATAAAAACTACAAAAACAAAAGATCGTGACGAACAAAATTTGTAGCCAAGTCATTAACATCCATGCTAACCAGACTACAAATGCCCAACGGTATTCAATCCATATATAATCTCCATATCTAGTATTTTAGCAAGGGGTTTTGCGTCCATCGCTAAAGAAGGAAAACTTTACTAGTCAAAAATAGAAGGAAAGTCTGTAATAGTCAAAAATAAAATGTAGCTAACTCTAGCCGCATACTTGTTCAGTAGCTAAACTCAGTGGCTAACACAAGTTCCGTCACTGGAAGAGTTAGAAACAAGGTACTATCACTTCATTAGTAACACAATGCACTTTAGAGAAGTGTGCGATTAAAAATAGAGATAAGCAATGAGTTCCAAAGGAAAAGTGGTTGGATCTTTACAGCTCAACTTAGAAATTTCAAGATCCACTCATTGAATTGCTAAAGCAAAACTTTTAATTGAGTTCATGCAAAACACACCCATGTTGTGCTCTTTGGAACTTAATCTAATATAGATACTATTGTATTTTGGATGTTGAGATTAACTAGCCTATTGCAATTTGATTGTTGTTCTACTAAATTATAGTATTTGGTACTTAAACTTTTTGTTAATTGTGTGTCTCACTTCTAAGAAATATACGCTTTAGTGCTTGCTTTTCACTTCGAGTCCCTTGGACTTAGTCGCTCTTTTGCAACTTAATACACCAGTTGCTAAAATCTTATTTTCAATGGTTTTACCAATGGATTCTGTCAGAATGCGATTATTTTAGATATGGTAGATACAGCGTACAGCTTGATTGATTTGCTCCCTGTGATTATGTATTGATTTCCTTTGGACATGTAAACCTAGTGATTTATGCTCCAATAGCTTAGGGGAACAATCAAACTTTGTTCTCTCAATTTCTCTTTCTTTCTACATGGTAATAGAGTAATAGGTGAGAAAAGTAGTTGTTGCACCGTTACCAACAGCATTCAAGCGATAAACTTCACCACCGCGCAATATGTCCGGCGCCTGTCATTGTTTGAGGGGTTTGTCAAATTATGTTACTGTGCACAAACCAGTACCCTTGATGAACTCCTCTCAATTGTGTAACCTAGCCCAAGAAAGCCCACCCCTGGAAAACTAGTCATGCACCACCAGAACCACCTCTTCCAACATCACGCGTCAACACATGTGGACTGTTTAAACCACTTTTCGGAAACTCTCTTCACACGGTTGGGTGTCCCTCCTGTTAGGAATTGCCCTGAATTTCATACTTCACCTGATTTTCTACCAAAATTAGAATTACTTTTCTTGATGGAAAAAGGTTTCCTTGTTGGAGAGAATCTCTTTTCTATTAGGTTTATTATTTCTTAGAAGAAAAGTTTTGTACCACTATAAATAGAAGATCTCTCTTCTCAAGCCACAAAACAATAACATCCACAATGTACTCATTTAAAGAGTCTTGTTTAGCGGGAGATTTCTCCCATGTTTTAATTTTTTTTTTAATAATATTAGTTTTTAATATGTAGGCCAATTGGCCAAACCATATCAATAATATGTCTTTTTAGTATTATTTTATGTGTCGTCTGAATTATCGCCCTTATGGTTAGCAAACTACTAGCCTCCACATGACACACTCTCGATTTTGAATCCAACAAGTAATATTAGAGCCTACGGTACAAAATTCCAATGTTTTGGAGAAACGAGTATCAAGATGCAACTAGTTTGACGATAATGAAGATTTTTGTCCAATTACATGTGGAGAAAAAATTTCAATCATATTTCAACAATATTGTTGTCACATCTTTAAAAATAAAGCTCACTTTTAACCCTACTTTTAACCCTACAAAGGGCTCCAATATTTTTAGCCCGAAAGAAATCATATACTTTTAACCCCCAAAAAGGCTCCATTTTTAAGCATACAAAGCAGCAATGATGTATGAAGATCATGTGATGAAGAAGAAAATCAAGATTGATTTTCCAGAAAATTCAGGTCAAGGAGAGATTTGCTAGAAATTGCCCTGAATTTACTACTTTACCTGATTTTCTACCAAAATTAAAATTACTTTTCTTGATGAAAAAAGGTTTCCTTGTTGGAAAGAATCTCTTTTCTATTAGGTGTATTCTTTCTTAGGAGAAGGGTTTTTATACCTATATAAATAGAAGATCTCTCTTCTCAAACCACAAACAATAACATCCACAATGTAGCCATTTAAAGAGTCTTATTTGGGGGGGAGATTTCCCCCACCATGTTTTATGTCTTTTTCTAATAATATTAGTTTTTAGTATGTAAGCCAATTGGCCCAACCATACCAATAATATGCCTTTTTAGTATTATTGTTTGTGTCGTCTGAACTATCGTCCTTATGGTCTGCAAATTACGAGCTTCCACATCCCCCCCCCCCCCCCCACTCCTCAAACTTCCACCTCCCCCATCACCCCCCCCCCCCCCCCCAAACATCTCCATCCAGGTTCCGTTGTTTTTGACAATTTTCTGACCACGCAACTGCACATTCCTCGCGAGTACTCCCTATTTCCAGCAAGTTGTAATAAGTTTTTCTATTTCTGACTGATTGATGGTTACAAGTAGAAGTATTACCCCTCTGAGTAGACCTCTGTACCAGCAACATTCAAGATCATCTGAGACGGATATAGATAAGATTATGATAACAAGTTCTTTGTAAGTAGAACTATTACCCCTCTGAGTAGAACTCTGTAGCAGCAACATTCAAGATCGACAGGTATAGATAAGATTATGATAACAAGTAGAACTAATACCCCTCTGAGTGGCAATACGAGGAGTTTGTGAAAATAAGTCCGCAACAAGCAAAGAATCTGGTGACAGACAGGGCCATCTAGAACAAATGAAGAGCGCGGACAATAATAATTAGTCAAGATTGGTGAAGGTGGAGTTGAGAGAGATGGAACTATGGAAAATGGAGCACAAGAATATACAATAGTGGAATCCCTAAATGGACTGTAAAAACTCATAAATGCCCAAGTGTTCAGAAGAAGGGTGTAAATTAGGTTGATTGTAACGACCCATCTCGTCATTATAGCATTGTTTAGGGTGCAAACACCCTGCTAGAATTTCCCTATTTACCCTAGAAAGAGAGTTGATAAAATCTCAAGGTAGGGTGGTTTTTGACAAATATCTAGTGTTGTGTGCTTTAGTGGTGATTTGTGAGTCATGGTATAGTGTTTGGTGGTGTTGTGTTTGTTATAGGTTGGTCAAGTGGCATAGTTTCGCGTAGGAAGTTCCGTAACGATAAATGGAGTCATAGAATTCCGATTATAGAAGTTGTCGCATTGGGATAACTTTGTGATGTCCTAAATTGAGGATTGTGTTGTGAAATGGGGGTAGCTTCAATTTTTCCCCAAGTTTCTGTTTAAGGAGTGTTGTAGTGGTTGAAAAGCCTCTGCAGCAAGAGCGCTGTAGAGGTCGTTGTACCACCATAACGATAATGATAAGGTAGCAAAGGGCCGCCATAGTGGGCCATTGATCGCCATAGAAGGACTGCTGTAGAGGGACCAAGGCCACTACAACGGACATCGCGTAGTTTATTTCCACTGTTGGGAGGCGATTTCCTACTAAACTAGGTGATTTTCTCCATTGAGGTAAGTTAATTCATTACTCTTATCATCTTGTAATCCATTGTAGACTCATTAGGATGGGTATTAATGGTGGAATCTTTGAGTTAGAGCCCTAAATTCAAGAAAAGTAGCGAAGGAGCCTATGAGTGGATTTAAATTCATCTAGAATTGATCCTAGGTTGTTAATTAACACTTCCTAGTGTAGAATTAGTCCTTGAACATAATTATGGAGCTACAAGGGAAGCTAGTTCTCGGGTGCCTTTTGAGTGGACCCGACTCACAATATAATGCAAACGATTCGTACAAACTAGGTACCATCTTCTAAAGTTTGGATTAGCTCGGATGTCGCAACTGCATATAGATTAAATCTAAACAGACGGAAGCTGAACAGGCTGCAATGGAACTGGGAGAGCTAGAGCAATAAAGTCTTGTGATTGATGCCCTGCACCAATCTTTCTTTCCGTACTGTGGTCATGTATATCAATACATATCATTAAAGAATGATATGGAACAATTTACAGTACTAGGCAAACGACTTATTGATAATAAGGCTAAACGTACAACTAGGGACGTAGAGAACATTATTTAGAGTCAAGGATTGGCTTGGCCAACTCCAATTACCATATTCTGAGATCCATTAACTATGGTATCAGTTCCAAGGGATCGGAAATAAGTAATATCATACCAAAGAGATCTATTTCCAGAAATATGGTCAGAAGCGTGAGAGTCAATGACCCAAAGACCAAGGGTGGAGGCCCGTAAGATACAAGCAATAGGATTTTGGTGTGAACAACTAAAGCTATTTGTGGGAATATCTGCTTCTTGCTTGATGTTGTAGAAATTCATTGTATTTTGCCTCAAATACAAAGAATATGTGACTAGTTGGGCAACTGGTGGATCCAAACGGAGCAATTGAAATGCGCTCTTATGGGGGACATTTGGTGTCTTGGAAATGTAAGAATTGAAATGTAGTTTGAAGATCAAGTGTAGAAGCTAAATATGAGACTATGGTAGTGGCAACATGTGTAACTCATAAGGATCACGAAGTTACTTAAAGAACTAAATTTTGGAGATATTGGTCAAATGGAACTTGTGTGTGATAATGAGGTTGCACTCACGTTATATCAGATCTAGCAAGCATTTTATGAGAGGACCAAACACAGAGGTTGATTGTCATTTCATCATAGAAAGAATACACTAGAGAGACATCGTCACAAAATTTGTGGGGTCAAATGATCAGCTTGCAGATATAATTATTAAAAAGTAAACCCAAAAGTAAAACCCACCGGCGACTCAATTTCCAACGACAACAATTACAGTTGCCGGATTTTTCCCTTTCGACGATGACAGCAATCGCCGAATTTTCCCCTTCCGACATGATAGCAATCGTCGATTTTCTCCTTTCTTCCGAGGACAACAACTAGTCGCTGGATTTCTCCCTACGTTTGATGACAACAATTAGAGTCCCCGATTTTCTCCCTTCCTCCGATGACAGCAATTACAGTCGCCGGTCTTTCTCCCTTCCAACGACGACAGCAAACTTTGTTCTTAATGTTGCGTCAACGTTTCCGAATTTGTTTGACCGAATAGGAGGTGCACCCTGAACCCGCACTAGCGTCGTTTCGGGACGGGTTCGGCGGTGAAACCAACGAGTCCGCGCAATATAGCCTCCCAGAATCTTAGACACAGCTCCTCATAGGAACAACCGACTCTTTCTCCAGTTTATTTGCAACCCATACACTTCATTGAAAAACATCAAGATTCTAAGTTGCTCGGACTCGAGTGCAGGTGTCCCATATGAGTACGGATCCTTCATGATCTCAATTTAAAGAATGATCTCAATTTAAAGAATCAAAGATATGGATCTAGAGATGGATACGAGTGCGGAAATTCAGCGAAAAATAATTTAATTATCTAAAATTAGAGTTATAAACATAAATTATGAGATATTATCTGGAAAACTTGAGGAGAAAATATTGTTCAACAGGAAAATTCTTAAAGGAGATAAAAATAAAAGCAATAACATAGAAATTTCATGGTATAAGGTTTCCATTTTTCCTCAATTTCACCTTAAATTTTGTTTTGATTTCAGAAATTCTTAAATCTGTCTGGACTGTCCCAGTCGATTTTGGTCAAAGTACCCAAAATAGGTTGACCAAATCTGGTACGAATTCCACACCCACACACGTCGTTTCGACACGGGCAAGGTACCGAAAGTGAAAAGTCCGAGTAAATTAGCCAGGATTGATCTCAAGATCAACAACTGGCCTTCATCAGCATCACAAAACATTAAAGTATCATTTGCGTACTAGAGATGTGTGACTTACAAGTTCCAGGTTTGCACAGAGTTTGTGTTTGTTGCCACCTCAAATCTCTTAAACAGTTTGTACTTCTTGCTACCTTGATTATATTATTCAGACCCTCCGCGGCTATGACTAACAAGAAAGGGGACAGAGGATCCCCCTGCCTCAGACCTCTTTGAGATGGGAAAAAACCTTCTGCTGATCCACTATCAGAATCCACTATCAGAACAGAAAATCTGATAGTTGAAATACAGGATCTCACCCATTTGATCCATTTCCTTCCAAATGCCATACATGAAAGTATGTTCAGAAAGTACTCCAAATAAACATGGTCATAAACCTACTCAATAGAAAGCTATGGGAATTTTCAATAGAAAGTCAACAGAAATATGCCTAATGATGGAGAAATTTAAATGAAGAATTCTAGCTGAACATTGTAACAACTATACTGTGAGAAATATAAGAGAAGAATATTTCCTAATAGGACTCTACAATACAATCCTCCTTTTTCAAGTAGGATTCTATATGTTATTCCTATTCCTAATCATATTCTGACATTTCCCCTCAAGCTGGTGCATGCAAGGCATATGTACCAAGCTTGTTATGAATGTAATTACTACGAGGATCGGTGAGGGACTGGATGAAGATATCTGCAAGAAAACTAATAAGGACTGCTTTGGATGCCTGAAAAATCTGAACTGAAAAGGAACAAACTGAAAAAGTTATTTGAAAAGTAGTAAACATCGCCGGACAATCGACCTGTCGCTCGAAAATTGTCGGAAACTAGTGTAAAATATATGGATCATCTCGAAATCAAGAGATGAGTAGATCTTGAACAAGAAAGTCACTGAAGAATTGGACGGAACATACTCACGTGCCGAATTATTAGATTTGATGGTTGAAAAGTGGTCACAATCTGAGAAAAAATTATACGGGTAGGGTCGGAATGACGGCACGATCCTACTGAAAAAGAGAAATTATATAGGTAAGGTCGGTAATAAAGGCATGACCCTACACAAATCAAATCTAAGGAGTCACCGTAAAAACTCATGGAACTATGCAAATCAAATTTGAACAGTCACCAAAAAGACGCACGATGCTATGCAACTCAAATATGAGAAAGCAGTCTGCAAAGATGCACAGTACTACGTAAATTAAATATGAGTAGTCCGGAGAGATGCATGGTGCTACGCAAATCTGATATGAGAAAGTAGTCATCGGAAAGATGCATGGTACTACACAAATTAGATATAAGAAAGCAGGGGAAAGAAGTTTGGTGGCCTAACTTTTGCTAACATGATCATTGGCCGTACGGGCAGCATATATGGGTTATAGCCGCCCGCTGGCAGCGGAGGCTCTTTGATTCTCTACCAAGATCGTAGAGGCTCTGATACCATGTGAGAAATATAAGAGGAGAATATTATTGAATTGTTGTAATTATATTATTACATTGAGACTTTATTTAGACATTACATTCCAATCATTTTCCTAATAGGACACTAGATTACAATTCTTTTGTAGGTAGGATTCTATATGTTATTCCTATTTCTACTCATATTCTAACATATACCATTTGGGAGATGAGAAAACTACTTGATACTAAGAAAAAAGATCTACTTGATACTAAGAAAAAAGATTTTTAATCACCGGGACTAGAATATTAGCTGACACATTCAAACCATCTCTACGACTTTCAACCATATATGCCTGTTCATGCCAACTTAAATGCACTTAGTAATTGAGGATTCGAATGGTTGGTAATATAGATTTATGGTCAAAATACATTCATGTAATCCAACATATTAAACAATGCAATAGATGGACCATATTTAACTAATGCTGCAGATGGTTTATAATACCTTTTATCAAATAAACACACAGTATAAAACTCTGGATTTTCCAGGAAAAATAGTAGATATAAAATCTATTCGCAATTCAGGACAATATTACCACTGACAGAAACTGCAAAAATGAAAGAGGTTGCTAACCACCAGGAAGCTGATTTTAAAGTTCCAATACAGAAGGCGGACATCGTACTCTACGAAAATTAAACTAAATTTGTAACTTACCTACTCAACATTTCATTGAAATTTACGTTAAACTCCGGTAGAGACATGACGACGACATGGGTAGCATGAAAAATACTGTCACCAACTTTCCCACCACCCACAGAAATTTCAACTTTCATCCTTCTCATAGCAATTTCCACTAAAGCCTTGCAATCTGAATATTTCCTGAAAGACATGCGAGAGCCATTAAACCTCTACGAAATAACAACCACATCCAAATATTAATTCCCAAGTAGAGGATCTAATTGGACGGAGAAGATATGAATTCTCACAGATACTGCTTTGGAATGAAAAAGTAAATGCAGCAACCATGAAATCTAGCCCATCTATCCTTGGCACAGTACTTATTCTTGTAGTACTCAACAGTTTTAGAGTCTTCGGAGTGTTCTATATTGCTCAAAAGCTGCAATAAGGAAAGACAGAGAACAGAGAGAATCAAAGGAGATTGGCTGTCAGCTGCTTGCCCAAGGTTTTACAGTAAAGCTCCTACTGCTGAAGTTAAGAATGCACATAAGCTCATTTAGCAGATAATTATACCTGTTCAATTTCTTCAATGCTGAGGTCAGAGTAGAAAGAATCAGAATATTCATCCACTTCTGCTTCCATTTTTTTCTTTGTTGAATCAGAAAGGAAAAGAAAATACCTTCAGCAAGAAACCAAGAAAGCAAAGTCAAAAGAACCACAGAACACATGGAACCCCAACTACAGGAAGAGAGGAACAAGATGAGAAAGACTGAGAGGTAACTCACTTTGGCTGTAAAGGAAGGAGCTTCTTTTGCAGACAGCAGTCAAAGATCCAAGAGCATTGAATAACATCTCCATGAAGTTTTGCAGCTTGAAACTTGATACCTGTTATCAAAATAATTCCTAGTGTTACCTCCAAGTTAATATTATAGTGCACCCCAACTGCTCATGGGTATTCAGATGAACTTTTCCAACTTCGTGCACCTGGAAGGGAGAGAGAGGGGAAGAGAGAAAAACCTCTACTTTCAGATGCTATACAATGAGTAACTGACTTATTCAAATTCATGGAGAAAGAACCCCCATGCTCGACCACCATTTTGTGCAAGGATTCGAGTGTATGTGACGGAGGCACATTAGCAAAATCTGGTGTCGTCAAGGATATCTCTTAAGCCCACTTATGTGACAATTATTTCATAAAACAATTCAAATATATGATATCATGTAGCACGACAAATAGATACATAATAAGCACAATGAGCTAAAAGTAGCGCCCAAAAATCTAATTCTCCCAAGTATTCTCAAGGTAGAATAAACGTAAGAAACAACTGACACAAAATTGTCTTGGTTCTGATAAAATATTATGTATAGCATGAACCCAATTGAACAGAACAAAGCCCAAATAAAAGAATAAACAAAAAGGACCAAAATTACAAGGTATATCTTTTTTCATTGGTAAAATTATAAAGTAAATCTTACATTTTGTAAAATTAGGTCTTGGGTGTAACTCATACCCCCAAAGCTAGCTCAAAGGAGAAGAATTGCCCAAACCTTATAAAGAGACTACTCGTCTAATTAACCACCAATGTACGACTTTTTCTCATTCTTTAACACCCCACCTCACGCCCAAGATTGGATATCTGGTGCTTGGGCAATTTTTAATTCGGGGACCCAACATTGAGTGAGATGAATCCTGCTCTGATACCATGTAAAATTAGGTCTTGAGTAGAAAGGATTCTACATGTTATTCCTATTCCTACTCATATTCTAACAAAGTTCATACTACAAAACAGCTTGGAAAGCAGACAACATTTTTTCTTTGACATGATAATTGAGGATACAAAACACCATGTCAGAGAACATTGATGTTTCACCCTTGATTTGAGACACGTCAGTCTGAATGAAATGAGAAGGAACTGCAGAAACATTCTTCTTCTCTCGTCTTTTTGACGACCTAATGGTCTTTGGCTCATGATCATGCATAACCCCACGATCGGCCTCCCTCTGTGTGGTACCATTGGTTGAATGTACCAGGTCAACAAATGCTGAGACAGGAATAACAAAAAGTTCTGCTATAAGTATAAAGTGATGATAGAATCAAGAACACTATGATACCAGTCCAAGTTGCAAATATAGACAACAAACATCATTGTAACAAGACCACTAACATTGCACATCAAGACACTCATGCCAAGGCTTGTCATATCTGACTCGATCAATACGCGGAAATCTCAAGCTGTATGGAGCAGCAAACACCTGGAAAGAACAGAAAATGAGTTCTGATGAATCCTCAAACTTTCATCACCTCATTGGTGAAATTGGTATATGGAATAGATAACATGAAGCTAATTTCAAGCATCTCATAAATTGATCAATTCACGCACCTATTGAGTAAAAGATTGAATAAAAAATAAATTACAGAAAATAAATTCCCCAAGATGACTTCCAACTCTCATTGCTTCAATATAAAAAATAAGCACATATTGCTAAGTGATAACAAACAGAGAAGGAAGACTTCTAAGCCCAGCTGTACCTCAGATCTTATTGTTCTAATATCACTTGTAATTGAAACAATGATGGATCTGCAACGATAAACAGAAGTTAGATAATTAAATAAATGAATAATAAAAAATAAAAAATTTATATTGCAAGATTAGTCAAAGTCCCCTACTTCTCTGGACTTTCAATCCACACGTCTGGTCTCTCTTTTGCATTATTTGTTACTTGATAAAAAGTTGGTGGTGCCTGCTTCGGGTAATCATAATTCCTGCCAAAGTAAATGCGCCAGTATTAGCCAAATATGCAACAAATTATGATATTCTGTCTATACTAATATGACATCAAAGATCCTTGCCAGCTTTGCACAGAATATGTTATATAGCTATTGAAAATTTTCTTTTATATCTTTCACATCCTCAATCATTTTCCATGAAAAATATTCTTGTAGAGATTGTTAGAATAGGAACAGGATTGTATAGTCTCTGACACGGAAAAAGATTATAATGTGAAGTCTATAAATAGGACACAGTGTAATAATAGTCAACATAATTAACTATACTTTTCTCGTTTATTTCTCACATGATACGAGAGTTAGGCCTATCCCGATCCATTGTTCCCGATATTGGGACCCTCAGTCTTATATTGTCCATGCCTCAGATGTCCAGTCCTGGTGTCCTAAGATGTGGGATAATAGGCGCTTGATCTCCTCATATGATCTTGGGCAATCCTTACCTCAAGAGCTATAGCTTTAATCCGAAGAACCATTTCTACAACATGGTATCAGAACTCTAGTGAGATAACATGGCTAAGGCCGTGTGATTCCACACTGTCTTATGCCAATCATTTGTCCCTAATAAAAGAATTATCAAGAAATATTATAGCACAATTTAGCCATGAGTCAAACGACTGACCGGCGACTGACCGGTCCAAGATTAAAAAGATAACCAGGGACATGAAGATTAGCTTGGCCAATTCCTTTTGCTTTTGTTTGCATTCCATTGACTCAAGCAACGGGGGAAGAGACTCTGAATAAACAACATTTGGCGAAAGTAATTTATCACCAGAAAAATGATAAGAAGCATCGGAGTCCACAACGCACAGTCCAAGTAGCATCGGAGTCCACAACGCAGTCCAAGACAAAGGGTATTTAGACTCTGCAACTGAGACTACTTATAGTGATGCCTGCTTACTTTATTCTTATCAAAGGAGCTCATTAAATTTGTTTTCACATTAATCTATTGTCAATTGTCATTGCGTTTATGTGGCCAAAATTGGTCTAGATGGCTAAATTGGCTTAAGGCTCACCTTGATGCTAAGGGGTATACTCACATATTTGGGCTTGATTGTAGTGATATTTTCTCTCTCGTGGCTGAAATAACATTTGTCTATCTTTTTTATCCATGGTTGTTGTCCGTCATTTGCCTATTTATTAGTTGGACAATAAGAACGTTTTTCTCCATGGTGGCCTTGAGGAGGAAGTTTACATGGAGTAACTACCTAGTTTTATTGCTTAAGGAAGTCAAGTAGACTGGTATTGTCAATTATGCCAGTCACTCTATGGTTTGAAACAATTTCCTCGAGCCTGATTTGGGATGTTCAACACAGCAATTCAAAAATTTGGCATGACTCGTAGTGAAGCTGATTAGTTTGTGTTTTATCCGCATTCTGCTCCTAATATGTGAATTTCTTTGGTGGTTTATTGTATTTTTGATTAAGATTAAGAATGAGATTCCGTTGCTGAGGAAAAAAAGAAACAATTTTTGTTGATCATATCATTACGCTATTAAAGAGGCAAAGGATTAGACATCGAATCGAGCCCTCGATCTTATGATCAGATTATTGGATTATTGGATATACAGATGTCAATTGGGCAGGTGATCCTTCTAATAGAAGTTCTACATCTGGATATTTTGTTTTAGTAGCCAGTGATTTGGAGTCCGCAAAGGGTAAGAAATAGAACGTACAAACTCGATCTAGTAAAGAAGCAGAATATAGAGCAATGGTCATAGCAACTTGTGAGCTACTTTGGATCGAGCAGTTGCTCAAAGAATCAAACATTAGAGAAATCAACCAGATGGAACTAGTGTGTGATAATCAAGCGGACCTTTATATTTCATCAAATCTAGTATTTCACGAGAAGACTAAGTACATTGAAATTGATTGTCACTTGGTCAAAGAACGATACTCTAAAGAGATATTTTTATGAAATTTGCGAAGTCATGTCAGCTTGCAGATATTTTCACTAAGCCACTCACTAGTCTCCGTATTAGTTACATCTGTCAAAAGAACAGTACATATGACATATGGACTAGCTAGAGGAGAGAGTTAGAATCGGAATAGGATTGCATATAATCTCCAACCCGAGAAAGGATTCTATGCAGTATCTATAAATAGGGTTCAGCGTAATAATATAGTCGATGCAATTCAATAATACTTTTCTCCTTCACTTCTCACAAAAGGTTAATGTGGAGGACAATCCGAAGTCCATCGACTAGAAAAACACCTATGCCTAAATCTGTATCTGTTGCAACTCAGACAGTCATCAAAAGTAAAACACTTACATTTTTCACAAGATGAGGTGCAAAAAGCAAGAAAAGCATTCATAAAAGTGCAAGAGTAAAAGGTACAACAGAAAACAATCTCCCAACTCAAGGTACATCGCCAGAAATATTACCTGAAATAGGGCTTTAATCGAGTTACTATGGTATTACGTTCCTCATCAGAAACTCCAGTGCCCACTCTGCAAAAAGAAATGAACCTGCAAAAATATGCTAAAATCAGAATTCAGGCACTAAAGTATTGGAAATGCACATCCGTCATCCTAAATCCACATGATTTATGTTCTTTCTACTATGTGCTAAAGGCATTGAAAACTTTACAGAAAACTGAAAAGGCTCACAACACTATGGAATTTTACATCATAGAACGAAATTCAGAGATACATATGACAGTTTCCGTGCCGTTCAAAGACACCTCATAGAACTGCAATACTCTACATATATGAAAGCCCCTTTCCTGAAAACTAAGGATAACTGAAAGAGCTATTGCAGCGGGAAGATACAATGCTTAGCATGAAGAGTAAAACAGTGGTGAAGTCGAGATTATGGAACACAACAATCCACAATATATTCAATCTCAATACAAAGGACTGTCTACCATTCACCCTCACTACACGCAAGATTGACCTGAATAAAAGAGAAATGAGAGGGCAAAACCTACATGGCAAATAATAAAGCGATCTATATTTATATAGACAGGATCACTGATTCAAGGTTGACATGGCAAACGTGTAAGACTTTATCAAATAAAATAATCAAATAAGAGTGAATTTTACAATGTGTGAACTGAAGTATCAAAATTATCAGGTTAAGCGGGAAAAGAGATGAATTGTAAAATGGCTGATGCTTTCATTTACAAAAACATACATATACCTCCTGGGATACGTATTTGGAGCCATTGGCTCAGCAAGACCCACCAGAAATTGAGCTACCTAATATCCATTGGAAAATTTAAAGTTCAACTCATAAAAACTAAAAACAAATAAGTGGGTGAACAAATTAAGTAGGCATTTCGATATAAAAGTTGTGATATTTGAAAAAAATAAAAATAGTATTTGAAGTAAAGTTGACAGAGTGTATTTGGAATTGAAATTGTGATAGGACATAAATTTAACTTGATAAAAAGTTGAAAGTGAGTGGAAAAGATTTCACTTGAAAAAGTGGTTTTCGATTTCAATCATAAACTGATCTTTAAAAAAAAAAAAAAGTAAGTCCAATGTATAGCCAAACGTAGTTTGAAAAGAAAAATCCACGGAAAGAAACAGCTCCTAAGTAGCATGTGGAATCTCCTACTTCTCCTCCATGTCGGCCAGAACCATAGTAGCCTCCTGTTGACAATGTAAAGTTAGCCCAAGAGAATAGTTGACATAAAAGACAGAAACAGAAACCTTAGGCAAGCAGTACAAACCGATAATAAGAACATCCAAATCAGAGCCAGCTCGAACATAATCAGGCTTCAACTTTAGCCATTTTCCACTCCGATCACTTGGTTCCCATTTTGAAGTTAAATCTTTCAAAACAATTCCTTCATCTCTGAAGAATCCCCAGTTATACCAATAAGAACTAACATAATTAACGGGAATAACAGCTCACCAAATCAAACAAGAAAATACATACACTAAGTAATCATCCAGGAAACCTAGTCTTCAGTCATTAAACAATATCCCCATTCATGACATGCATATCTGTAGTTGAAACTTTAATAATAGGAAACTCTTGACCAATGACCAGATAAGCTTAAGCCCAAAATATTCGATCACAAAAGAGGGGGGAGAAAGGAGGAAAGTTGATGCCTAAATCAAAAGCACTTATAGGTCGAGGTTGTTCCCTTGCAAATCACAATAGAGACACAGCACCACAAGAAACATCGAAAACAGAACCATGATAATTGGAGCTGATTAAATTGCAGAACCCTTTGATGGAATAAACCAGACAGATAACCACAAAATTATACCAGGTTTGAACAATGATAAAGCATAAGTATAGATAATCTCAATTTAGCTACTTCCGTCACCCTCCTCTTTCCTTTCCGCTTAAGCTTCCCCGGTCTGCGGCGCTCCATCGCCATTGATACAAATAATCGCTATCTATCTATATAGATATCAATAAAAGTGGTTCCATGAATTGGTTGAGTGCCCCTGATTTGCTGCTAGAGGAGGGCCTGGGCTTGGTTATTGATACAAGTGCGATCACGTAGATGAACTTATGAGGATGTGTATTGAATTCGTCCATGTGTGTGTGCAAGAGAAGTGGAATTAAGGGCTTAAAACATATCAAAACAGCCACTAATTCACACTAGAGGAGCACCTAATCTCTAAGGGGCATTTTGGATTTTTTGCCTTCTATTTGTAGAACACTATATAAGAAACATTTTAGGGTTACTTTACTTAGTTTTTTGATATTGAAGATTGTGTAACACACTTGAAAAAAAACACGAGTTCTCTCTACCATAGAGACTTGGCTGAAACTAGGAAACAACTTAGGTGTGGAATCACTTTTGTTGTTTGTTTGCTTGGATCGTTGGGTGCTAGACGGATTGAGGTCCTCTCTTGTGTCCACCGCATAGTGTAGGTGTTTCTACTATCTTTATCAAGGGTCTTTGTGCTTGAATACACTTAGGTTCTGGGTCTTTGTAGTAGTGTATGTCACACTCTCTATCATTTCCTTTGTTGTAATCTTGTAGCCGTGTGGTGTATTGTTTCTCTTGTAACCCGTGTGTTGTTCTTGTTCTTCATCTTGATGTTGTTAACATTGTTTGTTGTGGACTGTTTTTAGGTGTTAAACACCACAATACATTGTGTTTTTGTTGAATCCGAGAGTGATCATCAAAAGGGTCCACGGTTCTTTCAACTTGTGGACTGATTTTGGTGTTGTTTGTGTGTTCCGTGTCGATCTTGTATCATTTGGTATCAAAGCAAGGTTTGATTTTGTTCCAACAAAATCAATCTTGGGATTCTAATCTTGAAAATAAAAAAAAAAGGTGAAAAAGAAGAAAAAAAGGAAAAAATTACTGTTCACGTTATTAGGATTTTTCAAAAAAAAAAACTTGATTTTTGTGTGTTTCTAGTGTTAGATCCTTGTTTCCTAACACTATTAGAGTCTAGAAATTGAAAATCCCAACAAAAAAGAAGTGTCAAAATAAAAAATACCAAAAAAAATACCAAACCCATTTTTAATCCTAGGTCAAATTTTGAGTTTTTGATTTTGTGTTTTTCTTGTGTTTTTAGTGTTAGATTTGTGTTCTATAACACTATAGGAGTATAGGGTTCGAATTTGAGCTAAATCGGAGGTAATTTGAGTCATTCACCATTGTTGAGCTTGAGTTTGAAGAAACTTGAAGGGTTATTTTCGATACAACCACAATGGAACCCGAGGCTTCAAATGCTCAAACAATGAACAATAATGCCATTAATCTCATTTTGGCTCGCCTTGAAACTATGTCCCGAGATGTGGCTAGGTTGAATGTGGGTCTTGAGAAATTAGATACGGATGTGGCATCAATGAGTGGGAGATTAGAACGTGTGGAAAGTCAAAGAGTCAACCTTCCACCCCTCAAAATATTTCCCCAACTATTACTCCCAAAGCCTTGCACCAAATGAACAAGTCACCGAGCCAACCACCAAATGTTTCTTAAACCGTGAGTATGATAGAGCAACCCTCCCTCTACTTCACCAAGTCCAACATGACGGATTTGGAACCCAAATTCCACCAAACCCGAACCCTCCACTTATCCAAAGACCTCACTTGCCAATCCAAACTCCATTGAACCAAAGGCCTTACTATCCTCCAAATTTGAATCCACTTAATCCAAATCCACCAAACCGTTTTGAGGGTTCTGGTAGAGAGGAACAACATGGGGGTTATGGGGGTTATGGTGATGCTTACTTGAGGGAAGAAGAGGAGAGGGGTAGGCAAGGTGATTTAGGCCGAGAAGTGAGGGTTGGTAACCAAACCCGAGAGCTTAGCCTCAATTCCATCAAAGTTAGTCTTCTGATCTTCAAGGGTGAGAGTGATCCCGAGGCATATCTTGCTTGGGAGTCATCTTGTGATAGGATATTCCAAGTGAATGATCTAACCGAAGAGAAGAAGAGTTGTTATGCAATCGCTCACTTTGAGGGGTATGCAAACATTTGGTGGAAGTATGTGAAGAGGTTTGGTGATGTGTTGATTGCCGAGCGGCCACCTCCATGGTTTAGATTGAGGTACCTTATGCGTCTAAGGTACTTACCTGAGGGCTACAAACAAGAACTTCTTGCCAAGTTGTATAACTTGAGGCAAGGAAACAAAAGTGTCATGGCATACTATGACGAGTTTCAACAATTGATGTTGAAGCTTGACCATAAAAGAGAACGAGCCATGATATTATACAATTCAAAGTTGGGTTGAATAGGGACATAGCTTCTCGGATGACCCTCCACAAGTTTGACACGATCGATGGCATTTTCCAAGTGGCCTTGGAAATTGAAAGGGGGTTCTCGGCCTCCAAACCCAAGAATCACCAAGGACCTTCCTCGAAGTGGCACCAACATCAAGAGCATTCATCCAATGCCAACCAAACCAAGAACAAGGTTGTACAAACCAAAACCAATGCTTCCTAAAAGTATCCTCCAAGAAAAGAAGGTAAACCAAGTTCTACTTCTCGTCCTAACGGATTTCAATGTTTTAAATGTCAAGGGTGGGGGCACAAGGCTAGTGAGTGCCCAAACCAGAGGAATGTAATCCTTAGGGAGGGAAAATTGTATCACCTTGGTGAGGAGGTAGGACTTGAATCGAATGAGGGTAATAAAAAAGCTCAAGATGGAGAGCTTAAGGACGAGGTGGAAATTGATGAAGGTGGAGAAGATATTTTGCCGGTGGATGGAGAGTGTTGTGCCTATGTATATGGCAAGGAGAATTATGCTTAGTGAGATTGTGGAAGAAGAAGCCCATATTAAAGAGGGTGAAGAAAAGAAGCCGAGAGTTAGGATTGTGGGGTTTGCCCACAAAGACCCTTTGTTTCCTACTAACCAAGATGCTAGCACTTTGCCTAGCATCCTTTCTTCTTATGTGCAGGTTAAAGAACATTTAAGTCCAAGTAGCAAGCTTGATGACCTCATGGAACCCTTGGTTAAACATCCTAACCTTGGGAGGAACATTGAAAAGATGATCCAAAGAGGAGAGCTTGCGGGTGATGAGTGCTTGAATTTGTGAACAAATTCCTCTCAAGACGGAGAGAATCATACAAGTGCGATCACGTAGATGAACTTATAAGGATGTGTATTGAATTCGTCCATGTGTGTGTGCAAGAGAAGTGGAATTAAGGGCTTAAAACATATCAAAACAGCCACTAATTCACACTAGAGGAGCACCTAATCTCTAAGGGGCATTTTGGACTTTTTGTCTTCTATTTGTAATACACTATATAAGAAGCATTTTAGGGTTACTTTACTTAGTTTTTTGATATTGAAGATTGTGTAACACACTTGAAAAAAACACAAGTTCTCTCTACCATAGAGACTTGGCTGAAACTAGGAAACAACTTAGGTGTGGAATCACTTTTGTTGTTTGTTTGTTTGGATCGTTGGGTGCTAGACGGATTGAGGTCCTCTCTTGTGTCCACCGCATAGTGTAGGTGTTTCTACTATTTTTATCAAGGGTCTTTGTGCTTGAATACACTTAGGTTCTTGGTCTTTGTAGTAGTGTATGTCACACTCTCTATCATTTCCTTTGTTGTAATCTTGTAGCCGTGTGGTGTATTGTTTCTCTTGTAACCCGTGTGTTGTTCTTGTTCTTCATCTTAATGTTGTTAACATTGTTTGTTGTGGGCTGTTTTTAGGTGTTAAACACCACAATACATTTTGTTTTTGTTGAATCCGAAAGTGGTCATCAAAAGGGTCCACGGTTCTTTCAACTTGTGGACTGATTTTGGTGTTGTTTGCGTGTTCCTTGTCGATCTTGTATCAATTATACAAGTAATATAAATATATTACACTATCCTCACCTCCTAATGTGCATTTCAAAATGTCCAAAAGTCCACCTCGTGAGAAACTCAACTCACTATGGAAGAAAGAGTGTTAACTTTGATAAATTTGCATCCGCGTGCAGAAAGCATTCCATATTCACACAGGGTCGGGAAGCACCCTAAGGGGTGTGATGTAGACAATACAAAAATAGAAGTTAAATACTGGAATAGACAGCATGATAAATAAATGAGTTCCTAGTGGTGGTTACTATTTGACTGTCAACATAAGCTGCTCATACTCAGGTGCAGGTGTCCGATACGGGTACGGATCTAGAAGTCGGATCTTTCATGGTCTCAATTTAAAGATTCCGGGATATGGATCTAGGGATGGATACGGATGCGGGGATTCGGCAAAAAATAATTTAAATATTTAAAAATAGAATTATAAAACATAAATTATGAGATATTATGCGGAAACTTGAGGAGAACTATGAGATATTATGTGGAAACTTGAGGAGAAAATATTGTTCAAAAAGCAAATCCTGAAAGGAGATAAAAGGAAAAGCAATAACATAGATATTTTTATATACAAGGTATTCCATTTTCTTCAATTTCACCTTACCATTTTTAGATGGTCGACCATGCAAAGAATAATAAATTCCACGAGTATGTCCAAGCTTATTATAATAACTACACTTAGGTCAAGAATAGCATACGTCACGAATATGTCCAAGCCTCTTACAATAACTACACCTAGAACGAGATCTTCCAAATTCGACCTCCCCCTCGTCGGTTTTTCGTGGACTGTGATGATTGATATTTTGATCTCCTCATTAAGGGTTCAGATTTAATCATAAGGCTAAACCAAGAAAAAATTGTCAGTCACTGAAAATTTGGATTTGATTGTCGGAAATTGGTCGGAATCAAGAAATAGCTATATGGACAACCTTGGAATAAAAAAGCAACCTTACTGAAAAAAAAAACTAGTTGGAAACTGGACTAAAACAGCCACATGTTTCGGCGCGTGCGTGGTGACACAGATCTAAGACTATCGATGGTGTGTGAAGACGCATGGTTCATCGAAACTAAGAGTGGCTCACTGGGTTTGCTCGCCTGAATGCTTCGCACCTCGTGGAAGTGTTGGTTTTTGCACAACATTTGCAAAACAGACGAGGGAGCAAACCAGCTATGACAGTCGCCAAAAATTGACGCACGATGACTGTCTGATTGAGTTTTCTCCCTAGTAAGTTTCTCACAAAACTTGGCTCTGATACCATGTGAGAAATAAAGGAGAAAATATTATTGAAATGTGTTATATCTAAATTATTACATTGAGTTCCTATTCACAGACATTGCATTAGACTCTTTTTCCAACTAGGACACTGGAATTATAATCCCTTTCCAAGTAGGATTCCATATACTATTCTTATTCCTACTCATATTCTAACATGTATATTCCAGGGATCACATACAAATCACTAATTTCGGGAGGAGAGGGGCTCTCTAATTTTGAGGCTCATATACGTTTGTATTTGTATACAAAACAAATTTCGAGACCCATATACAAATCTCTAAAGGCTTGTATTTGTATATAAAACGAATATCAGGGCTCATATACAAATATCAAAAGGTTTGTATTGTACAAGCAGATTTCAAGACTCATATACAAATCTCTAGGGCAAATTTCTATTTGCGTATACAATCTCTAATTTGTATAGTTAGCTACCAAGTAGAAGCTAAACTCTTTAATAGGCGAACTTTAGCTATGTCTCCTCATTTATTGCCTAAATCTTAGTTATTTCTGAAATTTTGCCTATAAAAAACTACTCTATTCATTGAGATTTTCCTTGCGTTATGAGTTGATTAATTAATTGCCAAATCCTTTTAGAAACTTATATAATAATGTTTTGTTTCTTGTACATTACATTATAATTATAACTATATAAAAGAGAGAATCTCTTTTTTTGGTAGTCCTCACAAACTTTTTCTTGCAATTAGATAGCCACACATGTCTATTGTTTTTTTCATACATATAATATTTTTAATTATAGTATTTTTTTTATATATCTCTTCTTGCTCCTTATTACTTCTTTCATTCATTTTTACTTGTCCACTACACTAAAAATAAATGTCCAATAAGAGTTGTCCAATTTGAAAAAACAATAGATAATTTACTCATTGCGTCCATTTAACCTTAGTTATTAACTATAGTCATTACCTAATATATTTTTCAAAGAATTGAATTTACTATGCCCAAGATAGGAAGGTTTTAAACGGGGTAAGGGTAGGCCGAAGAAATACTGGAGAGAAGTGATTAAACGTGACATGGAGCAGTTATAGCTGACTGAGGACATAACCCTAAATAGGAAAAGCATTAGGATAGAGGGCTAAGGGTATGGTTGAGTCGTAGTCAGTATTTAGGTGGACTTTGTGTCCTTTGTTTGGCAATGTACATATTTTTGTGGATGTCGTACCTATATTATTTTATCGTGTTCTATGCTCTTGATGCTTGTGTATAGTGCCTTTTATCTTGAGTCGAGGATCTATCGGAAACAGCCTCTCTACCTCTGTAGAGGTAGTGGTCTGGACTCTACACTCTACCCTCCCTAGACCTCACTATGTGGAAATATACTGGGTTTGTTATTGTTGTTGTTGTTGTTGAATTTACTATGCCCAAAAGGTGATATAGTAAATTTACACCTATTACTTATTATTTCTTAAGGTGTGTACCAAGTTAATAGTGGACAAATATTATTGGACGGAGAGAATAGATTACTTGTTTTTTTTTAATTATTTATTATATTAAAAATTAATTATTATTCTGAATTATTTATTTTTATAAATCAAGAAATATTTATAATTGGTTTCTATATTGATATTAATATTAATTTTTTATTATTTCTTATATTAAAAATTAATTGTTTTTCACATTTATTTTAATAAATCACGAAAGATTTATAATTTTTTTCTATATTACTATTATTTTTATTATTAAGTAATTACATAAAGTATTAACAAACAAATTTTAATTTTAAATATATAATTAATAAGGATGATTTTGTATGTTTTACTCCTAATATATTAAGTAGCTGTTTGGCCATGAGTATTTTTTCACTTTTTTCCGAAAAATTATTTCACTTAAGTGAAAAAAGTGAAAACAATAGTGTTTGGTCATGAAAATTCCAAATACAATTTGAAATTGTATTTGGAAAAGTAAAAACAAGAAAAACCTGTTTTCACTTTTTCCACTCCTACTTCTCTCACAAAATTTCAAAATATATTTATAGCCAAACACAACTCTAATTCCAACTTCAATTCCACCTCTATTTCCAACTCTGGTAAATTATGTTTTCATGGCCAAAGAGGACTTGTAAAGTCAAAAAAACAAGTAAAAAAAGAATCGAGAGAGTACCCTTTTCTCTCTATTTTACATTTTGCCTTACCTTTGTACTACAAATAAAGTTCTCTTTTACTTATCATTTTAGCAATTCAAGAGAGGCTTATTATTTTCTTCGCATATTATATATAACATAATAATAGTTGCTAATTATATACTTTCAAAATGTAATTATCGAGATAAATATACAAACTCCTAATAAATAGCTTTTTAATGGGAGTACCAAACAAAAAAATATAAAATAAAATAAAATGGATAGAGTGCATTACTTTTATTTTACATTTGGGTGTGTTCGGTATAGAGATAATTTTTAATGAAAAATATTATTTCAAATTATTAATTTTCTTAAGAATTTATTATAGACACGTAAAAAATTATCCATTCATTTAACTTTTATATATATTGGCTTAGATATTGAATTAATTATATATAAAATAATAATAGTTGCTAATTATATACCTTCAAAACATAATTATCTAGATAAATATACAAACTCCTAATAAATAGCTTTTTAATTGGAGTACCAAATCAAAAAATATAAAATAAAATGAAATGGATAGAGAGCATTACTTTTATTTTACATTTTAGTAAAATTTGGGCAACTTTACCTTTATAGTTTCACTTAAATCAGAGCATTAATTACTTCTTACTAATAATACATATTCTCTTTTTGGGTGTGCTTAATATATAAACATAATTTTTTAATGAAAAATATTGTTTCAAATTATTAATTTTCTTGAGAATTTATTAGACATGTAAAAAATTATCCATTCATTTAATTTTTATATATATAGACTTTGTTATCGAATTAACATGTTAGTATAATATTATTTATTATTTATTGAAACTATGTATCATTTATTTGTTTGTTATTTTAGGTTGTTATTCGCCAGTTAAAATTATAAGTGCAAATAAAAATATAAACTTTATGTTTATGTCGTACGTTCTGAAAAACATAAGTAATTAACAATATTTCACTAAGGTAGAATTAAGTTTCAAATTATCATGATGAAGTCAAGTTAGATCACCAGAAACTGTAATCTCAACAGAATTCAATAAAATAGATAGTTAAAAAAATTCACGCAGGAATTTTTTTTATTTTTTTCCTTTAAAAAAGTAATATATAAACAAAAAAAATATTCTCCTTTGACTTCCTGACATCTTTTTGTACTTTAATATTAGAAAGTGTCAAACAAATATTACAAAATCAAAAAACTAAGAGCAAAAATATTTAAAAATATCTACAAATTTAAATTTTAATGTTGAGCACGGGGCAAATGACACTAGTATTGTTTAATAAGCCAACTGAAATATAAAATTAAAATATCTCATAATTACTTTATCTATTAAATTGCTTGTGTTTCATGACTTTATTAATGGATCTTTCATTATTTGTAAAACTTCTGGCAATAGTTACTTGATGATGAGACCTAAAAAACTTTAATTTTGACTATTTTTTTAGCATTTTCGCATCAAATTTGATTATTTAGTCCATCTTCAAATAATTAAAACAGCCTTAATATAATTAATGTTATGTACAAGTTCCTACTTTACACGTTGGAAAAAAATTCTCTCATTTATCACTATATGTCTATGCACCTTCCTTCATGTACTTTTTATATACTATTAAGATCTACACTTTCACGGGTTTGATGAAAAGTTGTTGATAAAATATATTTATAATTAGTTAAAATCTTTCATACAATAATTGTTCTTTACAAAAACATATTATGATTGTGGAAAACTTTCTTTTGTTGCATGAAAAATTCATTAAAATAAAGAGCAGCTCGGTATACAAAAGTTCCCGCTATGAGCAAAGTCCTGGAAAGGACCCGACCACAAGGATCTATTGTACGCAATCTTACCTTGCATTTATACCCGAGGTTGTTTTCAAGGCTTGAACCTGTGACCTCCTGGTCACATGGCAACAACTTTAGCAGATACTCCTAAGTTCCTTTTCGCATGAATAATTCATAACTCTTTTTATTCGAAGTATATGTATTAAATAATTTTATTTTTTCTATAAAGAGGTTTGTACAAATACCTTGGCGAGAAGAAAAAAAGAAGGGGTTAAGATTGTTCTGAACTTCAGTGATTGAATGAGGTTATATTTTATTTTTGGTTAACCAAATATGGTTCTCCTGTAATTAATTTTTTTTTTCCAAATCATTCTTTATGAAATGGATAAAAAATTGTGGACATTTTTATCCAACACTTTTGATATATCAATGACATTTCAAATACGGAAAGTTGAATTATTGATAAGAGTTAAAAATGAGAATTAACAATCTTAACAACATATTAATTGAAAACCAACATTCTTCAGCATATAGTATATATGAAGAACTGATTGATTTTCAAGGTACATTTTGATGAATTTTGTTTTTTTATTAATTTAGTATAGAACTATGCTTAAATCACCATATTTAATTAGCATAAATTCTTGCCTCATGAAACTATGAATGAAATTAAGACTTAATAAATATCAAAAGAAGTATATTTCTATCTATAGCTAAGAAAATAATAAGCTCACAAACACATAAAAATGTTAATGTTTTTCAATTTATGAAGAGTTGCAGCTTTATATGTTTTAAATCATTTACTATATAAAATATCAAATCACTTAAATTTGGGCACGGGCCTTATGAAACTAATATGTGTATATAAACGGAAAGCTAAACAACAAACAAAATGGTAACAAGCTCAAAATATCTACTTCAAATCTCTTCTTTATACCACTAAATGTAATATAAGAATCTAGTTGTGGGACTCGAGAGAGTTAGAACAGATAAACACGAAGCACACCTGTTCTCAACAGTATCTGTAAAGAATTTATCAACATCGTCAACACTTCGAGCAATGATCGACCAACATTGCTCCCCTGTTAAACAGTCAACAAACAAGCAATAAAGAACTCAACTGAAGCAAGGAATATGCATGCAACTTCCAATTGTAATTGGTTTAGATGTAACTACTACTATAAAAGAGACAGTGTGAGACCATGTTGTTCAGACTCTTCAAAACTGTTGTCGCACCTATGCCGGATACTCCAAAAATACACTATTTTTGGAGGATCCGACGCGCATAGGTATTTTTGAAGAGACCAACATAGGTTCGAGGAGCTTCCCATTGTCATTCCTACTGACATGGTAATTTCGAAATTTCACTAAAATCCATTCTGGGACTACTGCATGTTTGTGGTGTGAATGTAGATGACAGATGACTTAGCTGACTCTACAAAGAAAACAGAACCTTTTCATTGCTTTCCCCTTGCAACCTTAAATTATATCATCCAGAGGTCAATTTTGCCCAGTTTAGGCCCTTGCCACTTCCTACCTTTATTTTTATGAAAATCAAGCTACTTTGGAACCATTTTGATGACACATTGGTCCCCTTGTAGTACAGTACAACAACAACAAAGCCAGTGTCATCCCAAAGGTGGGGTCTAGAGAGGTAAGAGTGTATGAAGACCTTACCCCTACCTTGAGAAGGTAGAGAGGCAGCTTTTAATAGACCCTCAGCTCCAGTGTAGTACAATCTTAAAGTGTTATATTTGCAAGTATCTTTTTACCCCCCGATCCTTTTAGTTGCCGCAATCCATTCTTTCTGTGAAAAATATAAGAGACGAATATTATTGAATTGTTGTTTCTACATTATTACATTGAGACCCTATTTATAGACTATACTATCATCCTTTTCCAATAGACACTACATTGCAATCTTTTTCCACGTAGGATTCTATATGCTATCCCTATTCCTACTCATATTCTAACACTAACACTCCCCCTCAAGCTGTGCATACAAGGCATATATATCAAGCTTGTTATGGATGTAATTAATACGAGGATCAATGAGGGACTTAGGGACTTGGTGAAGATATATGTCAGAAAACTGGTAAGTCCCGTACAACGTCATGACCTTTAGGCCCATTTAGATACGGGTAAATACCAAACAAAGGGCCAAAATTAAAAGGAAGTGAATGAAGTCAAAATGCCCAGAACATCTTAGCTGTTCATAAAAGCTCAGGAGGAGAGAGAAACGACTAACAGAAATCTGGTACCCTAACTAACTTTCCCTCTTCACGTTTTCAATCTTTCTCTCCTCATTCTAAATTCTTCGGCTTCTTTTCTCATTTCAGATCTGAAGTTCAACCGTGGCAGCTTAATAGTTATCTTCAGTTTTCCTTTAGTTCTTTACTTGCATTTTATCTTTCAGTTGTTCAACTCAATAAAGAGAAAATTGTCTCAAAATCCATTGTTCCATTTAATTTTGTTTAATACACAATTTACAAAGTCAGATCCTGACAATTGGTATTAGAGCCCCAGTTCTGCGACCTGTGATCTAAGCAAAGGCGGAAGGTACTCGATTGAAGCTCATGGATGAGAAGCTTCTTCGACATGAAGTGCTAACAAAGTTAACAACTGGTTAACAGGAGGGGCGAGCTACACAGTCTGGCATACAAGGAATACTACAGCAAATTTTGGAGAGACTAACAGCCCTGGAAGGAAGGAACTATCGAGGGACTAACAGCCCTGAAAGGAAGGAACTATCGAGGTCCTGAAGGTGTACCAGGGATGGATGATGGACTGCTTCCAATTCCTGGAAATGAGATCAGACCAGCTCGACAAACAGAAAACAATATTCCTACTCCAAGGTGGGAGCTGACCAACTTTGATCCTAAGGTATGGATTATAAAGTGTGAGAGATGCTGAGGTTTGGTCGCATTCTCTGACAGTAAGTAGAGGGTTACCTTGGTTAAAGTTCAAATCTGAGTTGTGCAATCATTTTGGAGATGTATCTATGGAGGACGTGGTGGAGGAGTTCAATAAACCATCTCAAGAAGGGAGTGTAGGTGAGTTTTTGGGGAGATTTGAGGATCTCAAGGCTCAAATGATCATCCGGAACTGCCTTGAATGACTCTCATTTCCTATAAAGTTTTGTTGAAGCTCTGAAGGAAGAGATCAAATTTGCAGCTAAGATGTTCAAGCCAACTACTCTCAGCTTGGCTATTTAGCAAGCTCAAATGCAGGAGAATGCTATAGAAGCTGCTCAGAAGAAGGAAGGTTAAACATGTGTACAGATCCAGTAGTAATTCATTCAACCAAGGAGGCAACTGCATCTAACACAAGGCCTAATGTGCTCAGGTTGAGCCCTGAGGTCCATGAGTATAGGAAGAACAATCATCTCTGCTTCAAGTGTGGAGAGAAATTTGGCCCTGGCCATTAATGTAAGATGAAGCAGTTGCAGCACATGAAAGGAGAGGCTGAGGAGATTGAAGGAGAACTAGACCTGGAAATAGAGAAGGCAGTATGCTTGAATGCCTCATCAGGAAACAACTGGGGAGAAATGCCATTCTGATCAGGGGCACCAAGAAGAATAGATCATTGACTGTGTTGGTGGACTCTGGTGCCCCCTCACAGTTTTGCAGATGCACAAACAGCAAAGGAACTGGTCATCATCCTGTCTTCTCTCATCCTATCAGGGTCACTGTTGCAGATGGGAATATATCTACTGTAGTTCTAGTTGTTTAGGGCATACATGGAAAATGGAGGGCAGGAGCTTCAAGGAGGATCTGAGAGTAATTAAACTAGGAGGGTCTGATATTGTGCTTGGAAATGACTGGATGAAGAAGTTTAACCCTACCAAATTTGATCATGAGAAGCATTGTGTCACCATTCGTAAGAAGGGAAACAAGATGGTTCTTCATGCAATACCAGAGCGCCAACCTGATATGATTACTAGCAGTATAATGGGCAAGATTTTGAAGAAAGGGCAAACATTACTGACTCATTTGTTAATGCTTAAGGGGGACAGTGAATTTGATAAAGTTGAGGTTGCTGAGGCTATCCAGCAGTTTCTATCCAGATATGAGATGTTGTTTGGTAACCTTAATATTACTACCTGAGAGGACATGGATCACACTATTTCATTAAAACCTGATGCTCTATCTAAATAACTTTCCCTCTTCATGTTTTCTCTCTTTCTCTCCTTATCATTCTAAATACTTGCATAACTTATAATTGCATAACCAATACCTGCATAATTCTAACCAGCAACCAAACGACCCCTTATTGATTGGGTAGAGTGTACAATCACATTTCTAGGCCAATAATCTTGAGTGTGAACAGTATAACAGAGCACACAGCATGAGAGTTGAGAATAGTGGTTGCTACATGTGGTCCTCAGTTGGGATGTGGACAAATGAAAATAGTTTGATCCACGCCGTCACATTTAAACATACATTTTGATATTACCGCAAAGTTCAAGGGGTTGAAAAGCCATTATTGTTGAAATAGAATGTGAAGCATGTCAAAAAAACTATATAACTTACAACCTATGGAATCAAAGTAGTAACAATACAGTTTATAATGCTACAGAAGCATCCTTACCAGAAAGACGATGAGCATTAAGACCACCGTCAGGGACCAAAATTTCTAAACGGCCTGTTATGGGCTTCACAACTTTCCGGAGAATCTCTTGACGCTCCTTCAAGCTCCGATGAATAACACTGGTATCGCCAAAATAAAGAATATCGAATGCAACATCTATTGACATTCAATGTTAAGGGAGACAGAAGCCAACCAAATTTATGGAGATTCAAGGACAAGCATCGCTGACATTAACACACTCATTTCCTGATGAGCTGCCAAACTTGAACATAATGTAGAAAGAAAAAGGATACAACACAACTGCAGCACAACCAAAATATAACTCATTATGCCAATCTTAGGAATGACATAATAAAATAGTAATATTCGAAAGACAAACCTGCCTATCACTGTCAAGACCCTCTCTTGCCGCCTTTGCTATGATAAAGGTAAGAATTCACAATGAGAAGTCGGGCAATTTAGAAACAAAGATGGTTTACAATAGATTAACAGATCATCAGCATACATTGCAAACGCATCAAAAACTGGCAGGCAAGAAAGATTTTACAAAAAATGTCAATCAAGGATCTTAAGCACCTATTTCTTGATTGGAACCAAACTCTGCAAAGCGGTTTATTGATGCATCCCAAACCAACATTTCACCATCGAGTATGCACCTGATCAAAAAAGAGAAGTAAGGAGAAATGCAGTCGCCATGGAATAGGTAAGTACTCCTCAATACAAGGCAAGATACAATAGAATTAGATGTCCAAGCTCTGCACAGTTCAAAAAATAACGAAGTATATTTTGTTTTCCAGAAAATATAAAGTTGTCAAAGATACTTGATGCCATCAATTAAAGATAAACCAAAAACTTCGCTTCATGTACGCCAGTTCTAGGGATGTATCAGCATCAAAATGCTTAAAGGAAGGTTGCTATCACAGGATAGAGGATCACACTGCACATGCCTGTTGGGAGTTCCTCCGAGGAGTAGGCTGACTCTTATCCTCTTCTTTAAACCGAACTTATGCTACATTCTCAATCTGGGTCAATTCCTCAAAATTTCCCATTCCTGCAACCTTACATCCCATCGCCCACTGAACACTTCCCCCTTAACAATCTCTAAGAAAAAAAGGGACAGGGAAATGAGAGACATACCATGATCATAAAACCCAGACCCACAACATCAACACATAAAACTTGAAACCAAATTCAGACGGACAAACAAAGTACCCTACTAGAGTCTTGGGTACAGTGATCACATGTCACATGTGTATTGATGATTAGGTCTCATCCATCAAAGCCATGTTTTTTGCAAGGTTTTCTATTTTTAGGTATACTTCTGATATACAGACACGTTTTTTACCCTTCTTTAATGAAATTTATTAATTATATCAAAAAAGTAATCGACAGGCATCTGGTGGATTTGGTAGCAAATCTAGACATGGAATAACAATTAACAAATCATAGGTGATGTCGACAAATTAGAGGAACAATGAAAATGGAAGCTTAGGGATTAATATGTCTCTTTCTTTTTTTTTTTCACAATGGCTACAGAAGTATATGTTTGCTTACTTGTCAGCAAGAATATTCTGTGTAATAACATCTGACATTCCATGAGCATACTCTTGATGATCAAGAAAGTTTCTGCACACAAATTGAGTAAAAATAGCACTTAGAAATACTGTAAGACTATAACAATTCTTTATGAGAAAAACCACAGTATTCGCATATCACACATATTTGGCAAGTACAAGCATTGAGGTAGTGGTATGGTCTACGTACACTCTACCCTCCCCAGACCCCACTAGGTGGGAATGCACTGGGTATGTTGTTGTTGTAGTACTAGCATTGAATAAAAATTCAGTAGGACCCGAGGAAAAATGCATTTACTAAAATTGAGAAAATACCTGACCAAAAAAAGGAAGGATTAAATGACACTATGGAAATGCGAGGAATTAGATAGAAAATTATGAAAATGGTACCTTGAGAAGAAGTTTAGCTCAGAATTATTTTTGTGAATCTGGATGCGATCGCCGTCAAATTTGCACTCAACAACTACTTCTTTCCCATGAAGCTGCTCATGTTTGAATCAATTTAACATGAAATAAAAGTTAAATCAATAGAAACAACTACGGTGGTTAAAAAGACTCGGTGGGGGGGGATAAAATAGCAAATCTCATAAAACCTTTTTCCACGCAGCAGATGCATTGCTGACCCTAAGAGCCAGCTGAGGGCGGACAGGTTTTCCAATTTCAATGTCCTGTGGGAAACAACACAATTGCAATTACCTGCTGGAGATAAATAGGATTATAAAACAATAGAAACTGGAGAACTTGAATGATATCATTGACACCCCCCCCTCAAAATCAAGGATCATACTTGTTAAGTATCCCACATCGCAAAAGGGATATGTAATTGGTCTCCTTATATGGGCTTGGACAATCCTCCCCTCTTTAGCTAGCTTTTGAGGTTGAGTTAGGCTCAAAATCCATTCTGTACATGGTATCAGAGCCAGGTACATCCCAAATCTTTGTTCACTAATGTTGGGCCCCATATTATATTGTCCATGCTTCTGTTAACGAGGCCATAGCATGCGGGGAAGTGTTAAGTATCCCACATCGGAAAAGGGATTTTCTAATTGATCACGTTATATAGACTTGAACAATCCTCCCCTCATGAGCTAACTTTTGAGGTTTTGTTAGGTTCGAGATCCATTCTTTACAATACTAAATCCTGTAAGTTCTTTTTTTATCAAGGTTGTTGTAAGTTCTCCATGAGCTGTGGAATAAGTTCCTTCAACAAATAAATTTTGTCAACACTACTACTTGATATTAAATATCTTTGTGCACTTTACATTCAAACTCTGGATATGTAAAATTTGCATACGCAATCTCAACTTCAATAGAGGATAGTTGCATTAAGGTGATGGTAATATAAAAATTAAACATTATTATTTTGGGGTCGAAGCATAGTTGGTTTGTCAATGTATTCTAGTCATAGTTTGACAATGATACTAATGTCACAATCATTTGTGTCACTTTATTGACAGCAGTATTCTACTAGTTCTCAACTTTGGCACTCCTTTACTGCCTTCTTTTTTTTATTTTTCTGAACATGGTAAATTTGCATTCATGAGCATGTCTATGTCGGAGACCTCCAAAATAATGTTAGAACCTAGCTACTTACAAAGAACCTAAGAAGTCTAATAATTGTACGACTTCATTTACACAAGATTCTTTACACCAAAAATAAAAGGTAACAATGTAGCTGTCCTTGACCTTCTAAATGCTATTGGTTCAGTCTTCATAGAATCTTCCATTTCTTTCCATCCATATTGTCCACCAAATATAGGAAGGGATTAATCTCCAACACTTGCTACCCCTCTTCAGATCCAGCAGCTTAACAAATCTATTGTGTGTTCAGGCATTACCCACTTCATTACCCACTTCACTTTTGTTAACTCAAGGAAAAGAGACCAAAGTTGTGCAGTGAATTTACAATAGAGGAAAATATGGTTGTTTGTCTCTCTTGTCTCACACCACAGAATGCACCTGGAAGCTATGTGAAAGTTTCACATTTTGGAGAACCTCATGAGACAAGCTCTCCTAGAAACCAACCAAGTAAAGCATTTTACTTTTGTTGGTGCCACACTCCCCCATACTTTCCACGGCCCAAATCTGATTTGTGTCCCCACCTCTGCTTCTTTTTTGTAGCTTCTTCTTACTGAGAATTGCCCATCACTATTATGTTTTCATCTAATCATATCAGGTTTTATAGATGTGCCATTAAAACCTTCAAATACCTTTATTAGATCCACAAAACTACTCACTTCCCAATCATTCAAATGCCTTCTAAAAGTAATATCCCACCCTTGAGGAGACCAACTTTCAGCTAATGTGACAATAGGATTAGAGCATATGTTGAATAAATACAGAAAGCTTTGCCTCAGTCTCCTAACCTATCCATATATCTTCCCAAAAGAGTATTTTGGCACCGCTTCCTACCCTGAATTTTAAATTCTCCGATAACTTAGGTCAAAGGTTTCCGATTGTTCCCATTCCCATATGTGCTGGTTACCATGTTAGTACACCAATAATCTATTTGACCATATTTGCTCACTATTATTTCTCATGGTCCACATTAAATCTCCACAACCACTTCATCAAGAGGGAGTTGTTCTGTTTAGATTCCTGATGCTAAGACCACCATTGCATTTATCCATCTGGACCTTTTCCCAATCTACTAAGTAAGATCCTTTGCCATCTTCTTTCTTTGTTGCTTGCCATTTCACAGGAAGTCTCCTTAATTTGTCTAACCTTTTAAGCACTTTAGCTGAAATGGGAAAAAGGAACATGATATAGGCGGGCAAAGAATCAAGCACACTGTTGATCAAAATGACCCTACCACTTAGTGATAGATATTGAGCCTTCTAGTTTGCTAACCTCTTTTCAGTTTTCTCTATTAGTGTCCCAAATTCCCAAATCTTTGTGTCTGTTTCCCAAAGGCAAACCGAGATACTTAGTAAGAAAGTTGTCGGTTCTACAACCCCAAATTCTAGCCAAAACTTGAATCTGATCCTCATTTTTTATGGAAAAAAGACTACTTTTACTCCAGCTGACCTTCAATCCGGAAATTACTTCAAAAACAATCAGTATTACCCTAATAAAAATAATTTGATCTGTTTTTGCCTAACAGAATATCACAATATCATCTGCATACAACAATTGGCAAACCTCCAGAACCTCACCTGTTCTCACCTGCTCTGTTACTGACTTTGAACCCCTTGATCCAATTATTGATGCTATTTAGACCCTCCATGGCTATAATGAAAAGGAAAGGGGAGAGAGGGTCACCTTGTCTTAATCCCCTTTCTGAAGAAAAAAAACCCACAAGTTCTCCATTAATGAGTATGGAAAACCTGACAATTTTGATACAAAAGGCAATCCATCTTAGCCATTTTTCTCCAAAAACGGATTTGTCTCAAGGAGGAAATTCCCTTTCACATGGTCATAGGCTTTCTCTATATCCAATTTACACATGATATCTGGTGCATCTCCCTTTAATGAAAGTCAGATGCTTGTCCACCAAAGAGTCAATAACCTTCTTCAAACTCTCAGTTCAGAGTTTTTGCAATAATCTGTACACCCCACTAATTAGGCTAATAGGTCTGTAATCCCTGAGTTCTATTGCCCTCGTAGCTTTGGGAATAAGAGCCACATAACTGGCATTAAAGCTTTTCTAAAAAACATGGTGAGCATGAAAATATTGGATGGTGTTCATGATGTCCTCCTTCAAGTATTTCCAATAGTTTTGGAAGAAACCCATAGGAAAACCATATCTCCTACACACATTTTGACTAAGTTTAGTATTTCTTCTTCCTTAAATTCCTTTTGAATCCAATCTTAATCTTCTCCACTGATAGTTGGAGCATCCTAAATAATAAAGTCCGATCTCCAATTTTCTGTTTCCTTGTATAACTTGAAATAGAAGTCTTGAAATGTGGATTTTGATGGCTTCAGGATCATGGATGGTGCTGCCCTCCACCTGTAGTACATCAATAGCATTAAATCTCTTACGTGTTGTGGTCACTCGATGAAAGTATTTAGTATTTTTATCCCCACTTTTAAGCCACTGGATCCTGGATCTCTGTTTCCAAGCTATCTCCTCTTTCTTGAGTGTTTCTTCCAAGTCTAGTCAAATGGACTGTTTGAAGCATTTCCTCTTTTGTTAATCTCATCATGTCTTGTACTAAATCTAGTGCACACAGTGAATTTAGAGTCTCCTCCTTTCTGTGCTTCCAATTTTCCTTATTCTCTTTACTCTATTCCTTCAATTTCTCCTTGAACAATTTCAATTTTGAAGCTAGTATATATGCGGGTGTTTCAGAGACTTGAAAGAAGGTCCACCAGCTTGGTATCTTTTCTCTGAATCCCTCTACTCCCATCCACCATTGTTCAAACTTGAAATAAGAATTTTTGAAGTTTCAATCTCCACATTCTAGCATAATAGGATTGTGATCCGATGCCACCTTAGGAAGCAGGTTCTGCCTAATTTGTAGGAATTGTTCCTCCCACTGAGAACAATATAAAAATCTGTCTATCCTAGAATCTGAACTGTAGTTGTCTCCCCCTCCTCTAAGAATAGGAACCTCCATGAAAAGGAGGATCAATAAGCTCCATATCATTTATCCAATCTGAAAAACCACTCATTGCCCTCGTGATTCCCTGACAGTCTATTCTTTCTATAGGATATCTAGTGACATTAAAGTTACCACACACCACCCATTGCCCATCACACATGCTTCTAACCACTGCCAGTTCCCACCAAAGCCCCTTCCTCTCGTTCCTCCCACATTCAGCATATACAGCACTCAAGAACCATGTAAAATCTTCATTAACCACATTGAACTTACATGTTATCATTTGATCCCCTTATCTACCAACTTCCCCTTCCAAATCCTTTTATCCCACAAAACAATAATTCCCCCACTCCTCTCTATGGCTTCTAAGTGAAGCTCTCCTAACCATCTATTGCTCCATAATTCTTTAATTACAACCGCCTCGGTCTCCTCAATCTCTGTGTCTACTAAGACTTGTATATCAGCCCCCAACGTTGTAACATTTTGCTCACAAGCCTACGTTTGTCCTCCCTATTTAAACCTCTAACATTCCATGAGAAGATTTTGACTTTCATTTGAGACATAATTGATTGTTATGCCCCTCATTTCTCTCCTCTCTTTCTTCATTACTTCCCATTACTTCCCCTGAGATCCCCCCGGTTACACACTGATCCTGCGGAAATCTTTTCTAATCGATCTTCATAAACATAGCTATTACAGTTTTTTCACAGCTTGTAAAGCTTGCACCAAATCTTGTACTTAGTTTGAGGACATTAGAGTGGACCCAAAAGTTGCCCTCTCTTCTAACTCCTCATACCCGCGGGAATCATCAATTTTTAGCGGGGTAGGATCTTTCAGAATTGTCACAAAATCTCCCTGTGAAGTGTCCCTATCTACGGAACTGTTTATGAATACTTCCATCTTGCTGCTGATGTCATCCTGTCTATGGATATAGGGTTGAATCTTGCAGCAACCTTGAGATTCCTTTTGTCTTGAAGAATGCATAACTTCTGCTAATTCGATTGTTCTAGGTGAACATAAAGAAAGAGAATATTCGTTGATGTCAAATGCGTTAATTTCATTTGTGAAAGGCTCACAAAATTGGATTTTTTTCTTTAATTGTCTGCAATTTGGCCCAATATTGTGAGACTCAGAGAACCCTTTTTTCATCAACCTTCTGCATGCCACGTTCTCTAAATAGAAGATGGCCCCACTTCCACTTGCCACCTCACCCTTTGAAAACTTCTAACCTAAATTTTCAAAATTAGGGCTATTTGCAGCTAAGTCTTCAATAGACCTTTGGTCTCTCCCAGGCTCCAAGATGTCTTTTTTTTTTCTTTTCAACTAAAGTTGCCAGCTTTCTCTACTGGTACACGTCTGCTATCTCGGCTATCGAGAACACCCACTCTCTTTCGTCTATATTTCACTAGCGACTCAACCCACATCGGTAAGGAGAAAATCCACTCGCCATCTGAAATCTCCACAGAAGACGAAATTTGTTCTTGAGGTCTTCTAACTCGCATATGAGCCCATCGATGTTGGTTTTTCAACTCAGATTCTTCTTTGTTTTCCCGCCAGCCGCCGCATTCATCTCCGATGACCTCCATGGTGCTGGAAAACCACATGTGAAGAGGTAGTCCAAGGAATCAAATCCAAAACCATTAGAATTCACCGTGTTCTGGAAAAGCTCCCGACAAAGGATTCCACCATTCAAGCCTCAGTTTTTTTCCTTGTCTGCTCCAGTTACCTATGAAGACATGTTAAGCGTCTTTTCTACTATGAAATTCGAACAAGAATTGACTGTCGTTCATATCGTACACTTGCAAATTTTGGATTCCTTTCAACGCCTGTTTGGGACCACTTCCTCACGTCATTTCGAGTTGGGATTTCATCATAATGGGAAAAACTTCTAACCAAACACCTATAAAGAAGGTGGTTGTTATCAGCTAGCTTTGAAGTTGTATCTGAAATCTCCTACTTGTTACTATCATCAACCCTTTTCCCCAGACTCCATCTATTTCTATGTAGTGCTTCCTTGTAGTTTCTTTCCCCTTCTACATTTTGACCATTAAATTTTTTAGAAGTCGTATCCCCCTATACTCTTGTATCCCTATTAATAAAATGATCAATTTTTACAGCAAGAGAGTCCCAGCCTTCATTAAACTTTTTCTCTAGGATGATAATGATAGATCTAGTTGACCCATTCACATAGATTACAAAGACATCTACCATATTTATTGAACTTCAAGGAGCAATAAATGTAGGTGGAGACATCTCTGCACTTCCAAGATTTAAAGCCTTGGATGATAATGATAGATCTAGTTGACCCATTCACAGAGATTACAGAGACATATCTAACATATTTATTGAACTTCAAGGAACAATAAATGTAGGTGGAGACATCTCTGCATTTCCACGATTTAAAGCATTTTCCTTTAAGCATTGTAGCTTATTGTAGTCTTTTGCAGAGCCAGAGAAGGGCTCCCCTGCTCAGCACCATTCACCTTAAATAAAACTTGGAACTCTCTACCCAGTCAAACCATGTTTTCACCAAAGATCTAGTTTCTGTTAGGTCATAGGTCCCCACCTAGGGGTGGGCGTTCGGTCGGTTTAGTTTGATTTTTTAATATTGGTTCGGTTTATCGGTTTTCGGATTGACAAAAATGACATCCGTAACCAAACCGAAATAAATTCGATTTGGTTCGGTTTTTACAAATTCGGTTCGATTATTTCAAATGTTTATTTCGATTTGAAATATTAAAGTAGTTAGTCTCTCTTTTTCATAACTGAGCATTTAAAATTGATGGGTCTTTTTAGAAAAAATATTTTTTCAAACCTGTTTTTCATTCCCAAATATAAATAGCTATAAATAACTCAATATGGATGAAACGAAATGAAATAATCATAAGTTTAACATAATACATAATGTCATTAATCATTACATATAATATAACCTTACATAAATAGTCCATAAAACAGTCCAAAGTCACCAAAATAGTCCATAAAATATTTGAGTCACTAAAACAATCCATAAACAGCATGCGGCGTATGCGAATTTGCTGTTAAATATTAATTATGAATGTGAATTACTATATATATATATGCTTATGCTGCTTGATTCAGCTACTTCAATCGTAATTTTACTATATTATCCCTAATTAATTACTATAAATTATTTAAGTATTTAAAAATTTGTAATATTAAATAAAAATATAAAATAATCGACATGTCTACTTGTGTTGCCTCAGCTGCTTCAATCGTAATTTAATTATATTAATCCAAATTAATTACAATAGGTTATTTAAGTATTAAAAAATTATAATATTTAATAAAAAATATAAAATTGACAAAAAATAATAAATTAATTTTTTATTTTTTAAATTAACTTGATGTCTAATATGATGCCTATTTATGCTTTTTTCAAAAGTATTTTTTAAAGTAATTTTATTATATCTCATCTAATTAATTATTATAAGTCATTCGAGACACGAGTTCTTCGCTGCTTCAATCGTGATTTTATAATATCACCCCTAATTAATTATTACAATCGCATTAGAAAATTAATAATATTTCATAAAATGGACACAAAACGATATGTCAACATAAAACATTTGATTGACAATCAAAATTATATTACTACCACATAAGTTAACTTTTGAAATTATATCAGTATCACTTAATTTGAAATAGAAGAAATAGTATTATAAATCACAATAATTAAAAATTAAAATTATTTTAATAATTAATTATCTAAATTATATTTGTATCACATAAATTGAGATTAAAAAAATAACACAATGTCTAGTGTGTGTGTGTGTGCGTATATATAATAATAAAATATATATATATATTATTTATTTGTTTATAAAATTTCGGTTTTTCAGTTTTTTGGTTTAACCAAATTTTTTCTTTTTAAACCGAAAACCGAACCGAAAAACCAAAATTTCAAAATTACAAACCAAATCCAATCCGAGAAACCAAAAAATCGAAACCAAAATTAAATTTTGATTTGTTTTTTCGGTTTTTTCAATTTAAACCAAAATATGCCCACCCCCACCCCGTCTAAAGGAGATGTGATTCTCCATCAAAGCACAATTGATTCTACCAATATTACGCAAGTAAAAAGTATTATTCTAAAAACATTTGTATATAGTCTAGATAAACAATATAGAGATAGGGGTAGGGTAATGGGGTATAGAAATATAATTGTTTCACTCTTTTACTGCCTTCTCTACATCACTTTCCTGCATATGATACTAATTCCCTACTTTGGCGCTCCTTTACAGCATTCTCTACTTCATTTTCCTGTTCTGCCTTGTCCTGGGTTATAAACATTGGTATATTAAATTTGTTAAGAAAATGCGTCTTGCCCTATTTCAACCTCGTTAACTCACAAGGCGAGGATTGCCCAAGAACATGTAGGGAGATAACACCCATCAATCCTTTAACCAATGTGGACATTCTAACACTCCATGTATAATTTTTTTATAAAACTTCAGAAAATCCATCTAATTTCGTCATCCACCATTAGCTTATTTACAAGATCAGATATTGTTGACTGTACTAATTAATTAGCTCAATTGTAAGAGACATCAAAAGAATAGAATATTTTTCTTTTATTAAAATTAATGTCTTTCCTTACTTAGTTATAGAATCATGGCATAAATACCCATCCCATGGGATGTCAACGGTGATCGTAAAAAAAAACCCACCTATATACTCAAATAGAAAGAAGCCTTCTCTTCTTTCTTAATTTGTTCGTGGTATCAGGGTTGCTGGCTCTTTAGATGAGTTTCCTCCCTCTGTAGTACAAACCTTACATAGGTTGAATTTTCTCCCAATTTCTTAGTTTTTCTTCCGACGAAATCACTGTCCAAAGAAACTTCACCACATTCAGTCAGTCCCATACACAAACTGGTACCACTGGGAGGCTCCTCTCAGTAATCCAACCCAACCAAGAAAACCCACTGCCAGAAAGTGCCTCATGCGCATCAACACGCCGCCAGAAGAGGAAGGTGTAAGGAAGAGTGGCTACCCGTCCTAGTTGATCCTAATTTGACATTAGAAGTATATTGATTTTTCCCATAAGCTCATTCCATTTGGGCCCTTTTCCTATTTTAGGCCTAGTTAGGGACTTCGAAGTAATTTTAAGGCAAAATGACCTTCTGGACCCCTGTACTATGTCGGTTTTGTAAGTTGAACGCTTCTACTTACATGTTTGTTATCTGGATCCTTGAACCCATCAAAAAGCAACATTTTGCACCCTTTGACCGTTGACCTTGCCTATGTGGCAAGGTCATGGTGACTAGGACAAAGAGAGTGTAGCCACTCGCCTAAGGGTGCGAGTGGGGGTCAATTTTTCATTAAAATAATTAAGAAAAAAATAAAAAAAATATTAAAACTTAAAAAAAAAATTAAAAAAGGGTTCTTTTCTTCCCTCCATCTTTTTAAATTTAAAAATATTTTTAAAAATTTAAAAATAATTTAAAAATATTTTTAAAATTTAAAAATAATTGAAAAATATTTTTAAAAATTTAAAAAAATATAAAAAAGGGTCCTTTTTTCCCTCAAACTTTTTCATTTTAAAAATATTTTTAAAAATTGTAAAATAATTTAAAAATATTTTTAAAATTTTAAAAATATTTTTAAAAATTTTTAAAAAATAAAAATATATTTTTCCTGCACACCTAAGCCCGTCCCCACCACCACACCACACCCAGCCCTGTCCCACCCCACCCCCAGCCCCCAACCCCAGCCCCGTCCCCAAACCCCACACCTCACCAACCCCGTCCAACCCCTCCCTACCCCACCCCAGCCCCCATAACCCTCCCAGCCCCGTCTCCACCCCAGCCCCTTCCATCCTCCACACCCCACCCCAACACTCTTCCAGCCCATTCCCCCACACACACGTTCACATTTTATTTTTATTTTAATTTTCCCTCTCAATTCAATTCTTTTCATTTTTTTAATTAAAATTTAAATTTGAAATCTTTTTATTTTTTTGGAATTAAAATTTAAATTTAAATTGAAAGTGAGTGATAGTGAATATTGAAAAAAAATTAGTGAATTTCACTTGAAAAAAATTAAACTTTTTGTGAATTTATTAAAAATATTCAAATTTAAAAATAAAAAATTTATTATGTTTGTATATATGAATTTATAGTTAAAAATTTAAATTAGTTGGAGAAGAATTTTAATTATTTGGAATGGATTTGATGTTTAATTTGTGAGCAAAAATAAAAACATGATTATTCAAATTTTTCTACAATTTTTAAATTTTTCTTATTTAATTAAATTAATTTTAATATTTAATTTGTTATGTAACATTTATAAAATGACTTGGAATTTAATGTAATTTTTTTTTTATTTTTTTAAAGATGACGTGGCAGACGTGTCAGGCATGGCATCTGATATAGGGGAGAGTGTGTTACACTCACCAAAAAAGGGTTTAAAATGTTGCTTTTTAGTGGGTTCAAGGGTCCAGATGACAAATATGTAAGTAGAAATGTCCAACTTACAAAACCAACATAGTACAGGGGTCTAGAAGATCATTTTGCCTAATTTTAATGTAGCTTTTTATGTTAGTAAATCATGGGTTGTTGAACCAATTTATATAATTAGAACAAACATAACAATAAAATCATCAGACAACTTCAATGTAATAATCAAGCCTAATATAAATTCTCTTTCTAAGGATAGTTACGTTTAGACTACCTTGAAGATTGAAGACGAGAGAGATTTTGGATGCAATTTCCAATTCTTGCTTTTCAAAGTGTGAAAGGATTTTCTTAAGTACAATCTTCTACTTGAGGGTATTCTTGTTGATTAAATACTCTCAATTAAATGTCCTACTTTATGCACTAAAGTTAGGTCTTCTCTAATGCTCGTTACATGTTTTCAACATTATTGTTAATCGTACCCTAGTTCCTATCAACAATCTACATCCTAGTTGAAGGAACATGCTTCCAGTGTCAATCACGATTGAAAATTATTAATCTATACGCCTTCAACCAAGTGTCAAGTTGCTGCTAATGAAATCTAAATCGTAATATGTACACAAAAAATCAATTAAGTAGCCGTTTGGCCATGAAAACTAAAATTTTTCGGAGTTGGAGTTGAAGTTGGAGTTGAAATTGGAGTTGAAGTTGTGTTTGGCCATGTCTTTTTTGAATTTTTTTTTTTGACTTTTGAAAAACTTTTTTAAATATGATTTTATGCCCCAACTTTTACAAACTATCAAAATCACCCAACTAAAATTTACCTACTAACGGAAAAAGAACACAATTAGCCACTTTTATAAAATTAATTACATATGCATGGCCATATTTAATGAATTTCAATTATGACATATATAATATTTACATTAATAGCCGTTTTCTCATATTTGAAAATTTTAAATATGGATGTTATATTAACAAATCACTGTTTCCTATTTTTTAGGTAACAAATATTATCTTTCAAACAAATTTATTTTTTTAGGAATTTATTTCCTTTATTTTTCGTTCCTAAAAAATAGGAAATGATGAGTTGTTATTAAATTTTAGGGTGCCACTAATTTATTTCTTTACTTCTCTTATACATGAAAGATTTTACTATGTGTGAATAAATTATTTCTATGTAAAACATACTTTGCATATTTATGGTATATTATATCATATACCATAAATATATAAATATGCTTAGTATGTTTCTTTATACTTTGTATATTTATATATGTGTGTATATGGTATAGACATGGTATAAACTTCATATATAACATACCTTGTATATTTATGTTATAAATATGCTTAGTATGTTTCTTAATACTTTGTATATTTATATATGTGTTTATATTGTATATACATGGTATAAACTTTATATATAACTGATGGACTTGGTTATCAAGAGGGGAAAGATGAGGCGGGGTGGGAAGGGTCGGCCTAGGGTTAGGTGGGGTAGCCTGACCTCGGTTAGTGCTTTGGAGATAGGAGTGAAGTTGGAGGGGATGGGGTGTGGGAGTGCAGGGGGGACGTGGATAGTATGTGGGATAGGGTTGTTGGTTGCATCAGGGAGTCTGCTAGAGAGGTGTTGGGTGTTTCGAGGGGCGGGTCTGGCCGGTATCGAGGGGATTGGTGGTGGAATGAAGATGTTAAGAAGAAAGTCGAGATGAAGAAGGCGGCTTAAGCTAAGTTGGTTGAGAGTAAGGATCAAGAAGAGAAACGGGTGAGCAGGGAGGAGTACAAGTTAGCAAAAAAGGAGGCTAAGTTAGCAGTCATGGCTGCTAAAACAATAGCTTTTGAGAGTTTGTATAAGGGGTTAGAGGAGAAAGGCGGGGAGAAGAGGATGTTTAGGCTTGCCAAGGTTAGGGAGCGGAAAGATCGTGATCTGGACTAGGTGAAGTGCATTAAAGGAGAGGATGGCAGAGTTTTGGTGGAAGACGACCTCATTAAGAAAAGATGGCAATCCTATTTCCATAGGCTCTTGAATGATGAGAGGGATAGAGGTGTTGTGTTAGGGGAGTTGGAACATTCCGGGGAGTGTCGCGACTTTGGCTTTTGTCGGTGTTTTAAGGTAGATGAGGTTAGTGAGGCTATTCGCAAGATGCGAAGGGGCAAGGCAACGGGGCCCGATGAGATTCCGGTGGATTTTTGGAAGTTCTCTGGCGGGTTAGGATTGAGGTGACTGATCAACTTGTTTAACAATATTTTCAAGTTAGCAAAAATGCCTGAGGCATGGAGATGGAGCACGATGATTCCTTTATATAAGAACAAGCGTGACATTCAGAGTTGTAACAACTATCGGGGTATCAAGTTGTTGAGTCACATGATGAAGATTTGGGAGAGGGTGGTGGAGCAGAGGTTGAGGAAGATTTTGTCTATTTCGGAGAATCAATTTGATTTTATGCCTGGTCGCTCCACGACTAAGGCAATTCACCTTATGCGGAGACTGGTAGAGCAGTATAGAGAGAAGAAGAGGGATCTTCACATGGTGTTTATTGACTTGGAAAAGGCTTATGATAAGATTCCTAGGGAGGTTCTTTGAATCAGAGCGATTAAGGACATGTATGAGGGAGCACAGACTCAGGTAAGGACAGTGGGAAGAGATTCTGAGCATTTCCTGGTCTTGATAGGGTTGCACCAAGGATCAACTCGTAGTCCGTTTTTATTCGCTTTGGTGATGGATGTGTTGACGCGAAATATACAATGCGAGGTCTGATTGATGAGTCGCGACAAGGGGTTAATGATAAGCTGGAGGTTTGGAGACAAACCCTAGAGTCCAAAGGTTTTAGGTTGAGTAGGACCAAGACGGAGTACTTGGAGTGCAAGTTTAGTGACTCGAGGCAAGAGGAGGAGGTGGTAGTGAAGTTGGATTCTCAGGCGGTTTGCAAGAGATTTGCAAGAGGAATAGTTTTAAGTATTTTGGGTCTACGATTCAGGGAAATAGAGAGATAAATGAGGATGTCTCTCACCGTATTGGGGGAGGTTGGATGAAATAGAGACTCGCTTAGGAAATTTTATACGATAGGAAGGTGCCCCCAAGCTGAAAGACAAATTCTATAGAGTTGCAGTCCGACCTACTATGTTGAATGGAGCGGAGTGTTGGCCGATTGAGAATTCTTATATCCAAAAGTTAAAGGTGGTGGAAATAAGGATGTTGCGTTGGATGTGTGGATTCACAAGGGCTGACAGGGTTAGAAATGAAATTATTCGGGAGAAGGTGAGAGTGATGTCAGTGGAGGATAAAATGTGGGAAGTGAGGTTGAGATGGTTTGGTCATGTGATGAGGAGAGGCACGGATGCCCCAGTTCGTAGGTGTGAGAGGTTGGCCTTGGGAGGTTTCAAACGGGGTAGGGGTAGGCCAAAGAAATACTGGAGAGAAGTGATTAAACGTGACATGAAGCAGTTACAGCTGACTGAGGACATGACCCTGGATAGGAAGATACGGAGGAAAAGCATTAGGATAGAGGGATAAGGGTGTGGATAAGTCGTAGGTAGTATTTAGGTGGACTTTGGTGTCCTTTGTTTGACAATGTACAATTTTTTTGTGGATGTCATATCTATGTTATTTTATCTTGTTCTATGCTTTTGTATACTGCCTTTTATCTTGAGTCGGGGGTCTATCGGAAACAGCCTTTCTACTTCTTTAAAGGTAGTGGTATGGACTGCGTACACTCTACCCTCCCCAGACCCCACTATGTGGGAATATACTGGGTTTGTTGTTGTTGTTGTTGTAAATTTTATATATAACATACTTTGTATATTTCTGTTATAAATATAATACTTTATATATTTATGGGTATAAATATAATACTGTGTATAAAGATACCAAGTATTATGGTATATAAAGGTAGCAGTTGCAGTCCAAGGTATAAATTTGTTAAATTGGACATATTTTTTTATGAAAAATATGTAATCGATTTATATTTTTAGCATATATATGATATAAACTATTTATATTTGAATAGTATAATAAAGATGTACACAATATAATATACATAATCAAATTAAAAACGAGAATAATTTGTGGCAGTAGTAAACTAATCTGCTACAACTTTATTAATTCCATAAATATAGAAAACGATTATCTATTATTAATTACACGACTATAATTCCTTAAACGTCCGTATCACAACAGAAAAATTATTATTATTATTATATTATAGTAATTAGGATAATTAGCAGTAAAATAATGCCTTAAATAAAGAAGAAAATTAAATAAGCGAGAAAAATAATGATGAGAGAGAAAAAAAGAGATATGTATTAATTAGGATAGCATTAAGTTTGAAATTATAATTATCTTATTTTTTAAAACTGCTATATACGTAATATTGAAAAAGTAATGTTATAAGGACAGTTTTATGTAAAAATCTAAAAGATTAAGGTTATATGTAATAATAATAAAAGTCGGAATTGGAGTAGGAAAATTGTGAAAACACCAAAAACCTGTTTTCCCTTTTCAGAAAAATTTTCCGGAATTATTTTCCGAATTTTCATGGCCAAACACCACAATTTCCAACTCCGAAAAAGTTTTCATGGCCAAACGGGCCCTAAAAGAGTTGGTTGATCGGCCACTGAAGGAACGAGAGACAAATTTAGGACAGCTGACCATCACATAGGCACTCTAATTGAGGAAATAAAGCATTTGCTCGTTTTTTGGTCAAGAAGTTACTATGGGATTTGTGGCCAAGCGCAAGCAATGAACAAATATCTACTAAATTAGAGGCCGAGATGTACACTCAGTCACCAAGGTAAGAAAGATGAGACTTTACAATTGATCCAATTATCTACCAAAAGTACCATGTCAGGATAAGAAGTATGTCATAAGATGTCATAAGGTTCAATATGAGAACTTGAAGCAAACCTGGCGTTTATGCCGTTGACTTCTGTCCCTCAACTTTTCACAAAGTAGTTTTAAATCGCATGTGACATTGAATAAGTCCTCTGCATCTGGATGGAATTCGTGGAAGATGCTCTTTTCACTAATTCCCAACTTAAGATCTAAATGAAGACAAAAGTCAGTGAACATCATTGGGCATGGAGGGAGATCCTACAGTTTAAGCATAGATTAAAAAATATATCAAACCTTTGAGAATTATCATTATAATCCATTTCATTTCTTGAGCATTTGTTTTCCTGATTAGATCAGACAGAATTGAAATCTTCTCTGTTCTGGTAAAACAATAAAACATATCTTTGTGAAGCGTAAGTATAACAGGCTTAGTAAATTGTAAATACTAATGCAACAGAGTATCTGATCAAGTTGGTCTATCAAAGAAGCAACCAAAATCTACAACTTAAGTATGCATTCCACAAGCCTCCTGTAACAGTTATAGGCTTTAATTTAACAAGCAGCGGATGCCCGATCTATGGTATAACAATACAACCAGTCAAGTCTGTATATGGCTCTATATGCTGTAGCACAATGTCTGAAACTATGGCAACTGAAATGCTGCGCTCTAGGTATCAGAAGAATTCATTAAAACAAAGAAGTTCAGATTTGAATTTACAAACCAGCTGGGTAACCAAAGAGCAGAAAGATGGTCATGGCATTTCTTGCCATCTCTGTACAGTAGGTGATGGAAAGTATCACCTCTATCTGAGCAGATCTGACTTCTGATGCAAAAGAGTAGCACTAGTTCACCTTTCCTAAAGTTCCTGGAATTTTATCACCTTGATCAACTATGCTTCTTCCTCCTTTGTCCATAAAAGTATAAGATGCGCTAATTATTTGGTAATCCGTACCCCTATTACTAACATAGTAGCTTCAAGGTCAGCTTGCACGCACATCGACTAGTCCAGCAGGTACTTGTTAGCACCGGTATTAGGTAATTCTACCCACCAAGTCTTAGATCAAGGGAAGAAAGCACCTAGTGTTTTGTCTTTGCTAGAATCCAGAACTTGATTGAATTTCAAAAAAAAAAAAAAAAAGAATTTCGGAACTTGGCTTCTGAGGTTCGCAGACATTTATTGATTAATAGACCACTCGAGTGCCTTTCACTAGGAATATAATTTGTTCATTCATATAGTATTGCACTATCGGAAACAGCCTCTCCACATCTTTAGGGTCTCTACATCTTTAGGGGTAGGGGTATGGAGTGCGTACACTCTACCCTCCCCAGAGCCCACTTTGTGGGAATATACTGGGTTGTTGTTGTTGTTTTATATAGTATTGCACTACTAAAATCCTGCCTCATACCCTTCTTTCAACCAAAAAAAAAACTAAAGATTATTCCTTAGTGTACTGCACAACGTAAAATAGAACTGTTGAGAATATGATTAAATAAAAGTGTGCTCTCTCTAAAAAGTTAAGCTTTTAGATGAGATGGTCCCACACTTCAACATGGTATCAAAGCAGGCAGAGATCCCGGGACCGAATCTCACTGTCACCCATTATTAAAAACAATCTCCACGTGCTTTTCCCTTTAAAAAGAATCAGGCCCACACGTGGGGGCATGTTGAGAATATACTTAAATAAGAAAAGTACGCTCTCTCACAGCTTAAACTTTTAGATGAGTGGTCATACCCACAAATGACAACAACATACCCAACAAAATCCCACGAGTGGATTCTAGAGAGGTAAAATGTGCGCAGACCTTACCACTACCTCGGGGAGGTAGAGAGGCTGTTTTCAAAAGACCATCGACTCAAGTGTAGCAAATTCAAGGTAGAACGAAGGGAAAACAGTGAAGAAAATATAGCAACTAACAAGAGAATAGTGCTAAATCTACCAGAAAAAACAATAATCAACCACAAAATAGTGTGGTAATTGAAACACAATAAACAAGAACTAAAGATATCATAAGCAGTGATCAGCTCCACCTCAATATCTACGGCTAAACCCTAAACTACCATATTACGGCTAGTGCATGACAATACTCCTACCCGACTAACCTCCCAATCTAATACGTGTCCTCCACACCCTCCTATCTAAGGTTATGTCCTCGGTAACCTGAATATGTGTCATGTCCTGTTTAATCCCCTTTTTCTGATACTTCTTCGACCTAGCCCTACCAACTATAATCAGACCTCTCACACCTCCTCACTAGGGTATCAACACCTTGCCTCACCATATGTCTAAATCATCTCAATCTCGCTTCCTTTATCTTGTCCACCCAGGCGGCCACTTTCACCTTATCTCGAATAACCTCATTCTTAATCATATAACACCTAGCATGTCACGCATCCACCTCAACATCCTCACCTCAGCAACATGCATTGTCAGAACATGGGAGTTTAGAACAAACAGAGATAAAGAAAAAAAATAAAAGGAGCAATGGTATTATGTTGTCCATTCATAACTATAATATGCTTGCAATCCGAACTGAGGGCGAGTTTTGGGGGTTAGCTCACCCTCGCGGGATCGCGATCCTTTGTCCCGGCCATTATTTATCGTTCTCGCTCGAGAGCCAAAACGAACACAGAAATCTTTTTCAAATACAAAAATTCAGTATCTTCCCCCGAATTAGTGAAATAGACAGGATTCCTTAGTAAGAATACGAAGTGGTGGGTTAATTTTTGCTCCGCTCGTGCATGGCACTCCTTGCTCGCAGAGCGGCATACCACACGGGACTTACTTCTTTTTTTCCAACTAGGGTATCTGCAGTTGAATTCGTTGTTTTGCTGGTCGGCAAGCCGCTTCGCTTCCTTCTTGCTTGGTTGGGGGGGGGGGGGGGGGGGATTTCCCCACCACAGACCAAAAGGAAAAAGGGGAAGAAAAAATAAAACCCAAAGCTTTATAACATCTCCGGCTCATCACTTTATCCCAGGAGAGCTCTCTGCTCCTAGTCATTAAGAAGTGCTACTTTGTCCTCCGGGGGACGTTGCCAATGCAGAAGGATGCCGCCGAAAAAAATGGAACACTATTTCGCTCTGTTGGATGCGTCGGATCTCGTATAATGCTCCCAATTAATGAATCAAAGCACATGGAGCCATTTCCTTATCTTTTTTTCATGTTATTTGTTGTAGGGTTCATCTTTTTATTCACCATGGAAGGACGAGGACTCACTCACTAGAATAATTCTGGCAAATTCTGGGCTAGCCATTGGCAGGCTTGGGCAGAATAGCAAAACAAGTATTAGTAGCATAACAAAAAAGCCTTCCTTGTCATTAATATCTTTGACTAGTTAATACGTCTTGAGATTATAAAAGATGTCTCACAATCAACTTTTCCGGAATTATGGACTAAAGATTATTACGGTTATAATTGAGATTTTAAAGTACCTAATATCTTTTGCTTTCCTACACCAAAACGTTAGCGGGATATCAAATTTCAATTAAAGGAAAACAATAAAAAGAATATGAACATACGCAACAATAATGTGGGTGATATGTAACCAACAATAACATAGGTAAGATGTATCCAGATGGTTACTAAACCTCAAAGAAACAGAAATTTATGAGATATACAATAATATATACGATAAAAGCTGAAATTTCATTGGAGCAACATCTATCAATCCTCCCCTTTATTTTTCCCTTCCCCGAAATAAACAGATTGACATAAGAATGCATATTTTACATTAGTAGACTTTCAAATTGGGTTACGAAAGACAAGAAAATTGTGTAGACATCCCAGCTAAGTTCAAATCCGAGAAGCAATTCATCACTTTTTTCTTTTTTAGAAAGTACACAGTTAAATCACGGAAGCAAATCCATAAATTTGAAGAACTTCGACCAAAGCACAACTTGAATTAGACAAACTACTCATCACTTGAGACCATGCAAACTAAATTATTAATTACAACCATACATTACTCGGAGAATAAAAAATTTTATGCAAAGACAACTTAATACTAACATGAAAATGGTATAACTACCATATAATTACAAGGATAAAGACCTAGGTCAATTTTGTAAGGACAAAAAAAATTCACGAAAAATATCTTCTTGAAAAATCAGTAGTTCTCTTATTTATTCTTTAGTGTTTGGTAACAACAACAGCATACCCCGTGTTTGATAAATTAGCAGAAAATATTATCGCAAGAGTATTTTTATAATAACCTACACAAACAAACACTCGAGGGTGGTGTGGAGCGGGGTAGGAGTGGGTGGTGCTAGTGCGAGTGGGGGTGGTGTCAGGGGATGGAGAGGTGAGGGTGGGGAGGATACATCTGGGATGCCACTTATGGAACTTGTTTTCCTTACTTTTAGGAGAGTCATTTTTCTGATTTTCAAGGAACTTCTTGTCCTAAAAAGATGTTCTCCAAATATATTTGACCAATCAAACATGAAAAATCAGAACCATTTTCCTCTGTACCAAACACACTCAAGACGAAAATTAGTAATCCATAAAAATGGAAATCACAGGATAAGCTATACACAAATATGGAACCTTTCATCACCTGTTTTCACTTGACGCCAAGTGATCAAGGAAGTCATTTAGTTCCTTAATTGTCAGCCCAGCAGAAGCCATTCCCTGTCTGCGCTGGAGGACCTATTCACAAGCAATATCCCAAAATATTTTATTAATCCATATGTATATTACAACACTCGGTTTTCCAAAGAAGAGAAAAAGTACACCAGAAACATTAGCAACATAACGATCTTCCAGGAGAAACACAATAATGTTGTAATTTAGCTCGTCATATTAAAGGAAATAAAGTGCTGCTGTGTTGGGAAAATTGAGCTCCAAAAATAAGAAACTGGGAATAATAGAGCTAACTTAAACTTAAACTCCAAAAATTAATTTAAGGATACATGCATTGCTTTATCCATGAACTACAGAAGAACAAAATATTTACAATTAAATTACGGTATATGTACTAGACAAAGTGGGACAAGTTCTATAAACACATAGCTCTATAGCCATTTAATGTAAGCAAGTTGAGTAAAAGAAAAAAGAATCATTTCCTCCCTTGTCTTCACCAAAATTTGAATGATTTTTTAAAGTGGTCCTCCTTCACAAATTTCCAACACATTTCGATTCGAGTACTCAAAGAATAACACCTTCTTAAGCATTACTATAAAAATTAGTGCAAGCCTACATTTAAAATCATCAAGAGTAAACAGGTAAACGTACCTCTCTTTTTTCTCACTTGGTGTCTCTATTGTCTATTCCTCCCCAATTCTCTTACTTCAATCTCTTAGTTCTTATTTCCTTTTTCTAGTGTAGGTCAACTGTGGGAATTGTCAATTACCAGAGCTTTTTACATAAATTCCCTCTAATTGTCCTATTTTATTGTATATTTCAATTTGATGGGGCTGATTGTGTAGTTTTTAAAAACAAATACATCTCATTTCCATTCTTCATTTCTCTTCATTAAAATTGAGCTCAGGTTGTTAGCAGGGAAGAGTATTAAAGTACAGAACAGGTCTGTGCCAAGCGTCCGGCTCAAAATAAGCAGGGCAAGACTATGGAAGTGGTTAAACTTAATTTAGTTATTAGAGACAAAAACTTGTAACTAATTGGTGAAACTAGTTTGCTATGATGTTGTTTCTACTAGTCATTGTTGGGAAAATCGCGCAATTTTCCCACTAAACGGAGCAACTAAGTGAAATGAACTGGTTCAGAACCAGACAAAACACTAACAAAAAAATACCCAACAAATAATATTTAATACTAAAAATAAAAACACTAGAAAATTTGATAACGGAGTTCAGCCAAATAGGCTTAAATCTCCGAGCACCCAACGTCTTATTAATTGTGGGAGAAGAGAACAATTTTGGGATGATTCAAATGGGAGGAGTTACTTTTATAGCTCTAAATCTCCTCCCCAAATTATAAAACACCGATGTGGGAGGAAACAAAAGCCAAAGACCAACAAATCTCCACTTTAGCTCAATTTCAATCCCACCAAAATACAAATCTTCTCAAACAAACAAATAATAAAAAAAAAACTTTTGCGGTGCTTCCAATTTTGCGCCGTGAGGCGCCAACTTCAGATGTGCAGGATATTAACCAAGTTTAAACAGTATTCGAACTTTGCCCTTGGAACCATCTTGGTCAGCATATCTGCAGGATTCTCCGTAGTATGAATCTTCTGGAGAAGTATCTCCTCCTCTTTGAGAATTTCCCGCACAAAATGATAGCGAACATCAATATGCTTCGTCCGTGCATGAAAGGCCTGATTCTTTGCTAAATGAATAGCATTCTAACTGTCAGAATATACCTCAAGTTGTTTCTGACCAACTCCCAAGTCTTTAAGCAACCCATGAAGCCAAATTGCTTCCTTCACAGCCTCTGTAATCGCCATATACTCTGTCTCTATTGTAGACAAAGCCACTGTAGACTGCAAGGTAGACTTCCAACTAAATGGTGCCTTTGCTAAAGTGAACAACTAGCCAATTGTAGATCATCGCTTATACAAATCACCTGCATAATCAGAATCACAATATCCAACTATGCATTGACCAAGTGTTTTATCCCGCTCGAATGTCAATCCAACATCTACGGTATTTTGGAGATACCGTAGAATCCATTTCACAGCTTGCCAATGACCCTTTCCCAGATCATGCATGTACCTGCTAACAGCACTAACAGCTTGTGAAATATTTGGTCTTGAACACACCATTGCATACATCAAGCTTCCAACTGCATTTGCATACGGGACTTTTGCCATGTATTCTCGCTCTTCATCAATTGTCGGAGATAATCTGCTACTCAATTTCAAATGAGGAGCAAGTGGGGTACTTACAGGTTTTGTATCATCGTGCATACCAAAACATTGTAGTACCTTCTTCAAATACTGCTTCTGTGACAGCCAAAGTTTGCCCCTCTCCCTCTCCCTGCTTATCTACATGCCGAAAATCTTCTTGGCTTTCCCCAAATCCTTCATCTCGAACTCTTTACTCATTTGAGCCTTCAACCTGTCAATCTCAACTTGGCTCTTTGCTGCAATCAGCATATCATCAACATATAAGAGTAAGTAGATGTAGGAACCACCTTGAAGCTTGGGCAAATACACACAATGATCGTATTTGCTTCTCCTGTACTTCTGACCCTTCATGAACATGTCAAATCATTTGTACCACTGTCTCGAAGATTGTTTCAGTCCGTACAACAATTTGCTAAGTTTGCAAACCCAATCTTCTTTACCAGCAACCTTATATCCTTCTGGCCGAGTTATATAGATTTCCTCCTTCAAATTACCGTGTAAGAACGCGGTCTTCACATCGAGTTAAGCTAGCTCCAAATTCAACTGTGCTACCAAGGCCAACAAAATTCTAAAGGACGAACGTTTTACAACTGGAGAAATACCTCATTATAATCAATTCCCTCCTTCTGAGCATAGCCTTTAGTCACCAATCTTGCCTTGTAACGAATGTCTTCTTTATCAGGAAATCCTTCTTTCTTTGCAAATACTCGTTTGCACCCAATTGTTTTTCTGCCTTTCGGTAGTTGTGTCAGCTTCCACGTCTTATTCTTCTTAAAAGATTGCATTTCCTCTTCCATTGCACCTACAACTGCCACTTTCTGTGCTTCGAATGGCCTCTGGGTAAGTGGATGGAATATCTTCATCAGTAACTGGAAGTGCATAAGCTACCATGTCAGTGAAACGAGCAGGCTTCTGAATTTCTCGTCTCTGTCTTCTAACTGCAATTGGTTCTGATTGCTGCAAAGGTAACATCCCTGCTAATAATCTTCTTCTTTGCCTCAAGACACCACAAGCAGTAAAAGAGCCTTCTTTGCTCGTGGATCCAACTTTGATTCAATCACATAATAATATGCAATAGAACCAAAAACATGCAAAGTATCATAATCAGCTGCAGGTTTTCCAGACCATACTTCTAATAGAGTTTTGCCACCAGATGATGGCAAACGATTGACAAGATGTTGAGCATACGTCACAACCTCAGCCCAAAATTTTCTGCCTAACCCAGCATTAGACAACATAAAACGAACTTTCTCCACAAGTGTCTTGTTCATACGCTCTGATACCCCATTCTTTTGCGGTGTTTTTCTAACAGTGAAGTGTCGAACTATGCCACAATCTTGGCATGGCATACTTTCAAGAATGGATCACTCTTGTATTCTCCTTCATTGTCTGTTCGAAGAACCTTGATCTTTCTCCCTGTCTGGTTTTCAACTTGAGCTTTCCACTTCAGGAAAATTCCAAGCACTTCATCCTTGTTCTTCATAGTAAACACCCAAACTCTCCTGGAAAAATCATCAACAAAGGTGACAAAATAATGCCTACCTCCGATGGGCGGAGTTTTGGCAGGTCCCCACACATCTGAGTGCACATAATCCAAAATACCCTTGATATTATGAATTGCAGTGCCAAACTTCACTATTCGTTGCTTTCCCAGAACACAATACTCACAAAATTCAAGTTTGCAAATCTTCGTACCTTTCAACAATCCAAGCTTGGCAAGAATTTGCAAGGACTTTTCACCAGCATGTCCCAACCGCATATGCCACAGCTTCGTTTCCTCAACATCCTTCTTGGTGCTAGAAGTTACTGCTGCTACTGTCCCCAAAACTGTACTACCTAGGTAGTAGTACAAATTGTTCTTCCTCACGCCTTTCAACATCACCAGTGCTCCTAAAGTTGCTTTAAGAACTCCATCTCGTATCGTCACAACTAGGCCCTTAGATTTAAGAGCCCCCACTGAGATAAGATTCTTCTTCAACTTTGGCACGTACCGTACATCCCTCAAAACTCTGGTGGATTCATCATGATTCTGCAGCTTGATCGAACCTATCCCAATTGTTTTACATGGATTATCATTACCCATGTAAACAACCCCACCATTGAGTTCCTGAAATTCAAAGAACCATTCCCAAACAGGACACATATGATAAGTACATGCTGAATCCAATATCCACTCATCTGGATGAGATGATGTTGAAGGCATAACAACTAAGGAAAAATCTGATTCTGCATCACTTTTGCATTCTGCAACATTTGCATCTTGCGAATCTTGTGGACTCTTCCTTTTCTTTTTCAACTTTGGACTGTCTTTCTTCCAGTGCCCTTTCTCTTCTCATGACAGAAAGCACACTCATCTTTGGCAATGACTCGGCCCTTTGATTTGGACCTTCCTCTTCTCCCCTTAGTCTGGCTTTGCTGACGACCCATTGCCACCAATGCTTCTTCGGATGTTGTTGATTTGGTTTTCATCTTATCTTGCTTTCTCAATTCATGACTATATAAAGCAGAACAAACAGCATCTAATGACACTTTCTCTTTCCCATGAAGTAACGTAGTTTCCAAATGTTCAAATTCATCGGGAAGAGATAATAACAACATCAAAGCCAAATCCTCATCCTCAAACTTCACATCTAAATTCAACAAGTCTGCTACTAATTGATTAAACATAGTGATGTGTTCATTCATAGTAGTACCTTGTTGATAATCAAATCGGAACAATCTTTTCTTCATAAGGAGCTTGTTCTGACCACTCTTTTTCAGAAACTTGTCCTCCAACGCCTTCCATAATTTGTGCGCAGAAGTCCCATTTTTGACAACATACTTCTACTCTCTGCACGATCAAATTGTTCCACACGCCAACCGATTTATGATGCTCCAATCTCTTTCTTCCACCTCTTCTAGTTTCTTTTCCTCAATAGCAATATCAAGACCCTGCTGGAAAAGAGAGTCCAAAACCTCTCTTTGCCACATGCCGAAATGGCCAGTATCATCAAATATTTCCACCGCCAACTTCAGATTGGACAGCGGGAACCTCGACCATGATGACGAGGAGCCCGATGCCCCCGGCGTAGGATCCTTCATTTCTTGATCTTTATTTTCCATTACAAACTCAATAAAAAAAATATTCAATATTACAACAACTGCAAACACCCAAGATAACTAAAGTAATTCTTTTCTGATGTGGAAGATCAGGCAGAGCTGCAACCACAGAGCATACTCAGACAGAACCTTAGCCTAGACAAACCTTAGAATCAAAAGGACCAAAGGAATTCTTTTCTGATGTGGGAGATCAAATAAAGCTGTAACCACAGAGCATACTCCGATAGAACCTTAGCTCTGATACCACTTGTGGGAAAAATTTTCCCACTAGTTCAAAACAATTGAAGACAGAACACTAAAAACAAAATACCCGAAAAATAATATTGAATACTAAAAATAAAAACACTAGAAAATTTGACAACGGAGTTCAGCCAAATAGGCTTAATCTCCGAGCATCCAACGTTTTATTAATTGTGAGAGGAGAACAATTTTGGGATGATTCAAATGGGAGGAGGTAAGAGTTTCTTTTGTAGCTCTAAATCTCCTCCCCAAATTATAAATCAGCAATGTGGGAGGAAACAAGAGCCAAAGACCAACAGTCATGATCATGAAAGAATTCGAAAAGAGAATAAGAATTAACCTCAGCGGCAACAAGAGAGAAGTTTCCGGCATTTGAGCCAGTTTTGGGGCCGCCTTTCCTCCAGTTGAGGAGACGGCGGGCATCATCGGAATCGCGGGACATGGCAAGTGCGTCAATGAGGCAAGTAGCAAGAACGTGCTCCTTGAGGCCATAAGAGCCACGCTCACGGTCGAGGACAGGGAGAATGAGGCGCATGGCAGCAAAATTGTCCTGAGGCTTCCTGCAGAAGGCGTCTAGAAACTTGCGGAACTTGGACCGCTTCTGCTTTGATGATTTACTCTTCTGTATCCACTGGAAAAGGCTGACCATCACGCTAAATTTTATGTCTTCTCCTCCAACACCACCGTCTACGGCGGAAGTCGCCATTCTTTTTTCTTTCCGGGGGTTTTCGGTGCCAATTTTTCGAACCGTTTGAATTGAAGCGTACTAGAGAATTCCTTGCTTGTTTTTGTCTAGAGAAGTCAATTTATATATATATTCCACGTGGGTCCTTGACTAATTCATAAGTTTACTCGACAGCCCTCCTAGTTTTGGACATGTGCAAGACGAATTTCGTACTCTCTTAGGGTGTGTTTGGTATGAAGGAAAATGTTTTTCATGAAAAATATTTTTCTAGAAAATGTTTTTCATGAAAAATAAGTTAATTTCTTACTTATTTCTTATGTTTGGTTGGTGGATGAAAAATATTTTTTGAAAAATATTTTCTAGTATTTGGTTGGTGAGTGAAAAAATATTTTTCAAAAAATACATTTTAGAATCTTTTTTTAAAAAATAAATTAAAAAAATTAAATCCTTTTTGGGAAAGGGGTTGGTAGGAGGGTGGGTGGGGGTGTTAGAATAGGCAGTAGGGGTGGGGCAAAAAGAAATTTGAATTATTTTATTAAAAAAATTAAACAAAACAAATTAAAAAAATTGATAGGGGAGAAAGGAAGGGTTAGTAGGAGCTGGGGGTCAGGGTAGGGGAGTGAGGGGAAAGAAAAAAATTAATTTTTTTTAAAACATAAATTTAATTTTTTTTTTAAGGTTGGGGTGGTGGAGTAGGTGGAAGGGATGAGAGAGGGGGCTGGTAAGGGGGAGAGGTAGAGGTGTGGGTTAAGAAAAATTTTTAAATTTTTTAATAAAATATAGATATTATTTTTGGAAGGAGGTTAGTAAGGGTAAGGGTGGGGGTAGGGAATGAACTAAGAAAAAATTTTGAAATATTTTTTAAAATAATTGAATTTTGGGGGTAGGGGTAGGGTTGGTGTCGGGGTGATAGGATATTGGGGGCAAGGTAGATGATTTTGAGAATTATATAAACATTTCAACTTTAAAGTGAAGTTGAAAGAGAGTTTTGAAAAATGTTTTCCTTACTTTTTTAAGGAAAGTCATTTTCCTTAGATTTAAGAAAAATAAGTTGGTTTGAAAAATATTTTCCAAAACATATAAGTCAATCAAACATAAGAAAACTGAAAAACATTTTATATTTTTCTTCATACCAAACACACCTTTAATATTAAAAAACAGCCCAGAAAACAAGGGCTTGTTTGGAAAGATTACGCAATTTGATTAAGTAATTACTTGTTACTTGAGTAAGTAATTGGGTGTAACGGTAAAAGGATAATTATACTTTTTGATTTTTAAGGAAAAGCTTAAATTGCTAATAATTATATAGTACAATTACAAGATTACTTTTTGATTTTTTTTAATTTTATTTTAATTTCTTTTCATTTTAATAATTTTTTTTATTTTTTTATTTTAAATTATCTTTATTTATTATTTTAATTATAATAAAAATATTTTAATTGGAATCATATTAAACAATGTCAACCTGGTATCAGAGCCTTGGAACTTTCATGGTAATTATGTAATAGATCTGAAGTCTTTGGCATAGATATGAACTTTTAATAATTATGGATATGAGAGAAGTTAGTACGAAAAGTACTAAACTCGGAGAGGTTGATACACCTCTAAATCTAGATTTATTGATTAAATGAACTATCCCAAAGGTTGATATAAAAACCATTTATGACTATGGTTTCTTTGATAAAGTGTTTTATAAGCAAATTATAAAAACTTTTGAACAGTCTTTAGCATTAAATGTGGATGAGCAGACTATTAGACTATTAAATAAACGTGATATTAAGATGTATAAGCGCCATTATAATTTTATGCATATTGGAATGGTTCAAATCGCATTTAAACCATTGAGTCTAAAAGGGTTACTATAGACATTTCTAGTTGCACTTCGGGATGCTAGAAATCTAAATTTCCGACAGCCTCTTATGAGTTCAATTAAATCCACTGTAGCCTATGGTTCAGTATATTTTAACACACAACCAAATTTGTAATTATCTCGATGTGAATATTCTTGATACTTTGACTTTGAATATAAAAACTCATGGTTATAACGATGCCCCTAGTTCTGAGTTAATATGCCTTTCTTATAGAATTTATAGATTATTATCTACTCTGAACCCAAGATGCAAACTGATAGATGATACATCAAATCAAACCTTATTGGTCGAAACTAACTTTGCAAGATCAAAGGTCAACATAAGGAGACCTATACGATGGAATGAAATTGAATTTCCCGAAATCTGGATCTTAAATTCAGTTATTTCTTTGAATCAAATCACAGATGATGTGACAAACTCTGAGTTATCTCATGTAACTCAAAACCCAGATGGAAGGATTTGTCTTCAATTTGATAGCAAGCCCACGGTTTATAACCGACACTCCTTTTCTATGCCTAAATTATTGTATGCTATGCATCACATATCTCCGATTGAACCAGTTTATGGTCCAGCTAGGAATCATTTAACATCTTTACATACTATTGATTCCGCATCTATACCTACATCTACTAGCTTTATAGAAAAAGTTAAAATCAATTCTAAAACCAATATTGTTCAGGATAGCGATAATATCGCTGATAGGGATAACTCAACTCCTTCTGAGATTGAGTTTGATGTTAACATTATTTAATATGATTCCTCACCAAATTGATTTTAGTCCTGGTTCCAGGCAAGAAGTTATATTAAAAAGGAATTTTTTGATAAAAAATAAAACCGATTTAGAATTTGGTTCTTTGAGACTTATAGTTCGGATGAATTAAATAATATTTCTTAAGAATTTTATGAGATATGTGCATTGCATAATCAGATTGTGTGCTTTGTACCATGGTTTATAACCATATATTTGCCATTATATGTTAAGATATTGGAAAGATCTTACTAAGATGCGAGTGGTAATATTTTCAAACTATTTACCCTCCCCAATCACCTTTTGTATTGCCTAATAATACTGGTATTACTTTTTCTGCTTTGCAAAAATTCATTGATAATGAAATTGGTAAAGTAACTGCTGCAGAAATATAATTTAATTGCTCAAAACAATTTTTTGAGTTTATATGTGAGTTTTGGGAGAACATATTTCTTCTCTTAATAAAAAACTTAATGAATTAATTGAGATGGTAAAAAAGCTTAGTATTAGTCTAAAGTCATCTGATATTGCTTCCACATCGAAAAGTAAGACAAAAGACTTGACAACTAAGCCCTGCATTCAGAGACCTCTAGATATTGAGGGATTTGAAAAATTGTCTCATATAGAAGAATTAGAAAAACTGCTTGATAAGAAGCTTTCTAGTTTAAACATTAGACCCATTGATTTGTCTAATGCCTTTGCAGATAACATAGAATCTACTCTAGATATAGGTAATGAAATCCACTCAGAGCTCAATAAAATCAGGGGTTTGGTTAAAAGACAATCGGAAAAAAATATGCTGATATACCCCGCATAACTTCTAATTATTATCCGCATCCAACTCTTCAAGATGTTCTGATAGAAGAAAGAGATTGGAATCAGACTAATACACCTTAAAGAGAAGATGCAATTTATGAATGAAACTTGGATGGTTTGTCTGAAAGACAACTATATGTCCTTGTTCATCATATGTTGATGTATTCTACAATAGCAAAAGCTACGGATTATGCCGAGAATCGTTGAAGATTTACGGATGTAGTCATTTGTAAAATGATTGTTGTTGGGTTTACAGGCCAACTTCGTGGCTGGTGAGATAATTTCTTGACCAATTATAACAGAACGACAATTTTTAAGGCTAAGAATCCCACTCCTGGTATTGATAACCTAGGAAGAGAATTACCTTCGGGTAGGGAGGATGTTGTTTATACTCTTATGCTTACTATATTGCAATATTTTGATATCATTCAGGTTTTCCAATTTTAATGTCCTGTGGGAAACAACACAATTGCAATTACCCTGCTGGAGATAAATAGGATTATAAAACAATAGAAATTAGAGAACTTGAATGATATCATTGACACCCCACCTCAAAATCAAGGATCATACTTGTTTAGTATCCCACATCGGAAAAGGGATGGGTAATTGGTCTCCTTATATAGACTTGGACAATTCTCGTCTCTTTAGCTAGCTTTTGAGGTTGAGTTAGGCCCAAGATCCATTCTATACATGGTATCAGAGCCAGGTACATCCCAAATCTTTGTTCACTAATGTTAGGCCCCATATTATATTGTCCATGCTCCTGTTAATGAGGCCAGAGCGTGCGGAGAAGTGTTAAGTATCCCACATCAGAAAAGGGATTGGTAATTGATCTCCTTATATAGACTTGGACAATCCTCCCCTCATGAGCTAGCTTTTGAGGTTTTGTTAGGTCCGAAATCCATTCTTTACAATACTAAATCCTGTAAGTTCTTTTTTTATCAAGGTTGTTGTAAGTTCTCCATGAGATGTGGAATAAGTTCCTTCCACAAATAAAATTTTTTAACACTGCTACTTGATATTAAATATCTTTGTGCACTTTACATTCAAACTCTGGATATGTAAAATTTGCATACGCAGTCTCAGCTTCAATAGAGGATAGTTGCATTAAGGTGATGGTAATATAAGAATTAAACATTACTATTATTTTGGGCTCGAAGCATAGTTGGTTTGTCAATGTATTCTAGTCATAGTTTGACAATAATACTAACGTCACAATCATTTGTGTTACTTTATTGACAACAATATTATACTAGTTCTCAACTTTGGCATTCTTTTACTGCTTTTTTTTTAACATGGTATATTTGCATTCATCAGCATGTCTATGCCGGAGACCTCCAAAAAAATGTTAGAACCTAGCTTCTTACAAAGAACTTAGGAAGTCTAATAATTGTACGACTTCATTTACACAAGATTCTTTACACCAAAAATAAAAGGTAACAATGTAGCTGTCCTTGGCCTTCTGAATACTATTGATTCAGTCTTCATAGAATCATCCATTTTTTTCCATCCATATTATCCACCAAATATAGGAAAGTATTAATCTCCAACACTTGTTGCCCCCTCTTCGAATCCAGCAGCTTAACAAATCTGTTGTGTGTACAGGCATTACCCACTTCACTTTTGTTAACTTAAGGAAAAGAGACCAAAGATGTGCAGTGAATTTACAATAGAGGAAAAGATGGTTGTTTGTCTCTCTTGTCTCACAACACAGAAAACACCTGGAAGCTATGTCAAAGTTTCCCATTTTGGAGAACCTCATGAGTGAGACAAGTTCTCCTACCAACCAACCAAGTAAAGCATTTTACTTTTGTTGGTGCCACACTCCCCCATACTTTCCACGGCCCAAATCTGATTTGTGTCTCCATCTCTGCTTCCTTTTTGTAGCTTCTTCTTACTAAAAATTGCCCATCACTATTATGTTTCCATCTAATCATATCAGGTTCTGTAAATATGCCATTAAAACCTTCAAATACCTTTATTAAATCCACAAAACTGCTAACTTCCCAATCATTCAAATGCCTTCTAAAAGTAATATCCCATCCTTGAGGAGACCAACTTTCAGCTAATGTGACAATAGGATTAGAGCATATGTTTAATAAATACAAAAAGCTTTGCCTCAGTCTCCTAACCTATCCATATATCTTCCCTAAAGAGTATTTTGGCACCGCTTCCTACCCTGAATTTTAAATTCTCCGATAACTTAGGTCAAAGGTTTCCGATTGTTCTCCAAACTGAGGTCCTATATGTGCTGGTTACAATGTTAGTACACCAATAATCTGTTTGACCATATTTGCTCACTATTACTTCCTTCCAGAAAGCCTTATGGTCCATATTAAATCTCCACAACCACTTCATCAAGAGGGAGTTGTTCTGTTTAGATTCCTGATGCTAAGACCACCATTGCATTTATCCATAAGATCTTTTGCCATCTTGTTTCTTTGTTTCTTGCCATTCCACAGGAAGTCTCCTTAATTTGTCTAACATTTTAAGCACTTTAGCTGAAATGGGAAAAAGGGACATGATATAGATGGGCAAAGAATCAAACACACTGTTGATCAAAATGACCCTGCCACTTAGTGATAGATATTGAGCCTTCCAGTTTGCTAACCTCTTTTCAGTTTTCTCTATTATAGTGTCCCAAATTCCTAAATCTTTGTGTCTGTTTCCCAAAGGCATACCGAGATACTTAGTAAGAAAGTTGTCGGTTCTACAATCCCAAATTCTAGCCAAAACTTGAATTTGATCCACATTTTTTATGGAAAAAAGACTACTTTTACTCCAGCTGACCTTTAATCCGGAAATTATTTTAAAAATAATCAGTATTACCCTAATAAAACTAATTTGATCTGATTTTGCCTTACAGAATATCACAATATCATATGCATAAAACAATTGGCGAACCTCCAAAACCTCACCTGTTCTCACCTGCTCTGTTACTGACTTTGAACCCCTTGATCCAATTATTGATGCTATTTAGACCCTCCATGGCTATAATGAAAAGGAAAGGGAGAGAGGGTCACCTTGTCTTAATCCTCTTTCTGAAAGAAAAAAAACCCACAGGTTCTCCATTAACGAGTATGAAAACCTGATAATTTTGATACAAAAGGCAATCATCTTAGCCATTGTTCTCCAAAAACGGATTTGTCTCAAGGAGGAAATTCCATTTCACATGGTCAAAGGCTTTCTCTATATCCAATTTACACATGATATCTGGTGCATCTCCTTTTAATATAGTGTCCACGCATTTACTGGCAATGAGTGTTGCATCCATTATTTGTCTGCCTTTAATGAAAGTCAGATGTTTGTCCACAAAAGAGTCAATAAACTTTTTTAAACTCTCAGTTAAGATTTTTTGCAATAATTTGTACACCCCATTAATTAGGCTAATAGGTCTGTAATCCCTGAGTTCTATTGCCCCCTAGCTTTAGGAATAAGAGCCACATAAGTGGCATTAAAGCTTTTCTGAAAAACATGGTGAGCATGAAAATGTTGGATGGTGTTCATGATGTCCTCCTTCAAGTATTTCCAATAGTTTTGGAAGAAACCCATAGGAAAACCATCAGGCCCAGGGGCCTTATCTCCTGCACACATTTTGACTAAGTTTAGTATTTCTTCTTCCTCAAATTCCTTTTGAATCCAATCTTAATCTTCTCCACTGATAGTTGGAGCATCCTGAATAATGAAGTCCGGTCACCAATTTTTTGTTTCCTTGTATAACTTGAAATAGAAGTCTTAAATGTGGATTTTGATGGCTTCAAGATCATAGATGGTGCTGCCCTCCACCTGTAGTACATTAATAGCATTAAACCTCTTACGTGTTGTGGCCACTCGATGAAAGTATTTAGTATTTTTATCCCCACTTTTAAGCCACCGGATCCTGGATCTCTATTTCCAAGCTATCGCTTATTTCTTGAGGGTTTCTTCCAAGTCTATAGTTAAATGGACTTTTTGAAGTATTTCCTCTTTTGTTAATCTCATCATGTCTTGTACTAAATCTAGTATAGACAGTGAATTTAGAGTCTCCTCCTTTCTTTGCTTCCAATTTCCCTTATTCTCTTTACTCTATTCCTTCAATTTCTCCTTGAACAATTTCAATTTTGAAGCTTGTATATATGCGTGTGTTTCAGAGACTTGAAAGAAGGTCCACCAACTTGGGATATTTTCTCTAAATCCCTCTACCCCCATCCACTATTGTTCAAACTTGAAATAAGATTTTTTGAAGTTCCAATCTCCATATTATAGCATAATAGGATTGTGATCCGATGCCACCTTAGGAAATAGGTTCTGCCTAATTTGTAGGAGTTGTTCCTCCCACCGAGAATAGTAAAAAAACCTGTCTATCCTAGAATCTGAACTGTGGTTATCTTCCCCTTCTCTAAGAATAGGAACCTCTATGAAAAGGAGGATCAATAAGCTCCATATCATTTATCCAATCTGAAAAACCACTCATTGCCCTCTTGATTCCTTGACAGTCTTTTCTTTCCATAGGACATCTTGTGACATTAAAGTCACCACACACACCCATGGTCCATCACACATGCTTCTAACCGCTGCCAGTTCCCACCAAAGCCCCTTCCTCTCGTTCCTCCTACATTTAGCATATATAACACTCAAGAACCATGTAAAATCTTGATTAACCACATTGAACTTACATGTTATCATTCGATCCCCTTATCTACCAACTTTCCCTTCCAAATCCTTTTATCTCACAAAATAATAATTCCTCCACTTCTCTCTATGGCTTCTAAATGAAGCTCTCTTAACCATCTATTGCTCCATAATTCTTTAATTACAACCGCCTCGGTCTCCTTAATCTCTGTATCTACTAAGACCTGTATATCAACCCCCAATGATGTAACATGTTGCGCATAAGCCTACACTTGTCCTCCCTATTTAAACCTCTAATGTTGCATGAGAAAATTTTGACTTTCATTTGAGACATAATTGATTGTTATGCCCCGAATTTCTCTCCTCTCTTTCTTCATTACTTCCCATTACTTCCCCTGAGATCCCCCCGATTACACACTGATCCTACGGAAATCTTTTCTGATCGATCTTCATAAACATAAATATTACAGTTTTTTCACAACTTGTAAAGCTTGCACCAAATCTTGTACTTACTTTGAGGACATTAGAGTGGACCCACAAGTTGCCCTCTCTTCTAACTCCTCATACCCATAGGAATCATCAATTTTTAGCGGGGTAGGATCTTTCAGAATTGTCTCACAATCTCCCTGTAAAGTGTTCCTATCTACGGAACTGTTTATGAATACTTCCATCTTGCTGCTAATGTCATCTTGTCTATGCATATGGGGTTGAATCTTGCAGCAACCTTGAAATTTCTTTTGTCTTGAAGAATGCATAACTTTTGCTAATTCGATTGTTCTAGGTGAACATAAAGAAAGAAAATATTCATTGATGTCAGATGCGTTAATTTCATCTATGAAAGGCTCACAAAATTGGGTTTTTTTCTTTAATTATGTTAAATTTGGCCCAATACAGTGAGACTCAGAGAACCATTTTTTCATTGACCTTCTACATGCCGCGTTCTCTAAAAAAGAAGAAGGCCCCACTTCCACTTGCCACATCACCCTTTGAAAACTTCTAACCTGAATTTTCAAAATTAGGGCTATTTGCAGCTACGTCTTCAATAGACCTTTGGTCTCTCCTAGGCTCCAAGATGTCTTTTTTTTCTTTTCGACTAAAGTTGTCAGCTTTCTCTACTGGTACACGTCTGCTATCTCGGCTATTGAGAACACCCACTCTCTTTCATCTATATTTTACTAGCGACTCTCCCACATTGGTAAGGAGAAAATCCACTTGCTATCTGAAATCTCCACAGAAGATGAAATTTGTTTTTGAGGTCTTCTACTCGCATACGAGCCCTTCGATGTTGGTTTTTCAAATCAGATTCTTCTTCGTTTTCTAACCAGCCATCCCATTCGTCTCCGATGACCTCCATGGTGTTGGAAAACCATATGTGAAGAGGTAGTCCAAGGAATCAAATCCAAAACCATTAGAATTCATCGTGTTTTAGAAAAGCTTCCGACAAAGGATTCCACCATTCAAGCCTCAGTTTTTTTCCTTGTCTGCTCCAGTTACCTATGAAGACATGTTAAGCGTCTTTTCTACTATAAAATTCAAACAAGAATTGACTGTCATTTATATCGTACACTTGCATATTTTGGATTCCTTTCAATGCCTATTTGGGACCATTTCCTCACGTTATTTCGAGTTCAGATTTCGTCACAATGGGAAAAATTTCCAACCAAACACCTACAAAGAAGGTGGTTGTTATCAGCTAGCTTTGAAGCTGTATCTGAAACCTACTACTTGTTACTGTATCAACCCTTTCCCCAAACTCCATCTATTTCTATGTAGTGCTTCATTGTAGTTTCTTTCCCCTTCTACATTTTGACTATTAAATTTTTTAAAAATTGTATCCCCCTATACTCTTGTATCTCTATTAATAAAATGACCAATTTTTGCAGTAAGAGAGTCCCAGCCTTCATTAAACTTTTTCTCTGGGATGATAATGATAGATCTAGTTGACCCATTCACATAGATTCCAAAGACATCTACCATATTTATTGGACTTCAAGGAGCAATAAATGTAGGTGAAGACATGTCTGCACTTCCAAGATTTAAACCATTGGATGATAATGATAGATCTAGTTGACCCATTTATAGAGATTACAGAGACAAGAAACGAAGTTCAAATCAGAATTATAACTGAGATGTATAAGCGTCATTATAATTTTATGCATATTGGATTGGTTCAAATCGCATTTAAACCATTGACTCTTAAAGGGTTACCATAGACATTTCTATCCGCATTTCGGGATGCTAGAAATCTAAGTTTCCGACAGTCTCTTATGAGTTCAATTAAATCCACTGTAGCCTATGGTACAGTATATTTTAACACACAACCAAATTTGAAATTATCTCTGTCTGATGTGAATATTCTTGATGCTTTGACTTTGAATATAAAAACTCGTGGTTATAACTATGCCCCTAGTTCTGAGTTAATATGTCTGTCTTATAGAATTTATAGATTATTATCTACTCTGAACCCAAGATGCAAACTGATAGATGATGCATCAAATCAAACCTTATTGGTCAAAACTAACTTTGCAAGATCAAAGGCCACAACAAGGAGACCTATACGATGGGATGAAATTGAATTTTCCGAAACCTGGATCTTAAATTCAGTTATTTCTTTGAATCAAGTCACATATAATGTGACAAACTCTGAGTTATCTCATGTAACTCAAAACCCGGAGGTAGGTTTACCAACCACTATGAAGATACCCGAACACTCTTAAATAGTCTTAGATGAAAGACATTAGAAGAATTTAGGTGGTATAAAGACATCTTTTTAAGTAGAGTCTTGGATTTACCCAAAAATAGATATGAACTTTGGAAGACTAAGTTCATAGATAGTCTTCCTCCTCTATTTGCTGAAAGGGTTAGAAAGGGACTTAGAGGTTTCTATGGTTAAATAACCTGGAGTAATTATACCTATGGTCAGCTGATAGCAGCCTTTACTCAGGAAATGTTTAAGCCTGTGTAATAAGTTGAAATTGTCTAGACAAATTTAGCTTGATAAGCTTAGAGAAAAGTCTCAACTAGGAGATTTTTGTGGACAATTTGGCATGGATAACTCTGCTTCCATGACTAATACAAAAGGTCGGAGATATTCTAAGTTTAATAATGCTTTTGATAATTCTTATAGGAAGAAAAATCTAGACATAGATCCAAGGAAGAGCGTGAGACTCGTAAAACCCATCATAAGTCTACTAGATTTACGAAGAATAGGTCTAAGCGTGATCTCGCAAAAATTAAGTGTTACAAATGTGATAAGCTAGGGCATATTGCTCCTAATTGCAAGTTCCAAAAACTTAAGTCTTTAGGACTTGCAAATGAGGTTCATGATCAAGTATTGGGATTTTTATAAACTTCTGGTTCTAAGTCAGATTATAATTGTGATTCTGAATCTGAAAGTGATATTGAATTACTTGATTTATTTGATAATGATCATGCTAATATAAATAATTGTGTTGATTGCAATGGTGATACTTGCACTTGTGATGAGATGTTTTATAAATTACAGTCACAATTTGAAGATTTATATTTGAATGTTTAAACACTAACTGCTGATAGTTAGCGTTCTTGAATTATTAAAAGAAGTTTCTGATGAAAAACTTTGTGAAAAAATTATTAATTTGGCTACTAAAAAATCTACTGATAGCACCTTTAGTACTTTGAAAATTACTGATAGTACTCATATTACTCGAAGCAATGATAATGATTATTGCATGCCTTATTCTTTATCTGAGGTAAATAGACGTCTTGCGATAAGTCAACTACTTGGTAAAGATACATCTTTCAATGATTTAAAAATTGAGGTTGATAATCTAAAAAGGGAGATTATATCTCTAAAACAAAACCAAATGATTTGCGACCAATGGATTACAAAAATTGAGAAAGATACTTCTCACAATGATGTTTCTTCCAGTTCCAAAGGGAAAAAAATGTTCGAAGAAGAGGACAATACATTGTCCATATTCAGGATCTTAATGTAAAAAATAATTATTTTTTGGGTATGATGCAAATTGTTACAGCCCATAAATGGTATATTAAATGCACAATATTAATTGATAATGATTTCTCTATAACTAATATTGCCATGATTGATAGTGGTGCTTAAGGGTGGGCGTTCGGTATTCGGTTCGGTATTTTCCTAATTCAGGTTCGGTAATTCGATAATCGGTAAATGAAAGTAGATACCAAACACCATATCATTAAACTTTGGTTTGGTAATTCGGTTATCGGTAAATTTAATTTTGGTTCGGTATGGAATTTGGTATTACCATATTAAATTTGGACATGCTTATAGTGATCCTATTTGGTGATAATAGTGGTGATTTCCAACCAACGTTTTGAGAAAAAATCAATTTTGTTTGGTAGTTTTACACCTCTAAATACACAGTTTTACACCAAAACAATCAATTTTGTTTGGTCTTGTTACAATTTGATATGTGTGGTTCAATTAATGAAACACTTTACAACCTATGTTATTGTAGTTTGATCCAGCTCCAAGAAAGGGAGAACTGGAAGTAACATGAATAATATTTACATCAATCTGGATGTAACACTAACTGGATGGAACCAACTGGATGTAACTGTGATGTAAAGTCATAATATTACTTCTTATAAATGTGATGAAGAGCAATATATATCATGTTGTGTGATAAGTTCTGAGTTTTTCAATAATTTCCATCTGCTGTTGACATGTGAACACAAGGATTAAGAAGGTTTGACCAAGTCCCCTTGGTTAAAGCCATATTCTGACCTATTTTAGGAATATTAGAGTTGGGTAAGTGCAGCCAGCAATGGTATTATGTATCATGTCATGAAGACTTCTTTTCTGTTATTCCCTTCCATGCCCTGATTTTTAGTCTTAGCGTGATATTTTCGTCAAAAGTTATCATATGTTGGTTGCAAGGAAGTCTGCTATGTAAAGTTAAGAGTCTACTTTATGTCAATGTTTAATAGTTCAAAGTTTTCTTGAGCAATATTCACACATGTAGCCTTTGGAGTGTGGACTAGGGATGTGGCCTATGGGTTACTTAACTATTATTGAATATTCGAGAAATGCCAAATACCAAACGGTAGTAATAACTTTTACCAATCCTGAATCCAAATACTATAATTTTAATTTTTTTCTCCCAAATGCCATCCTAAATACCAATTACCAAATTTTTTGGTTCGGTTCGGTAATTCGGTTTTTGATATTTTATGCCCGCCCCTAGTGGTGCTAATGTTAGTTGCATTCAAGAAGGTCTTATTCCAACCAGATACTTTTATAAGACTACACATATTGTTAAGTCTTCATCTGGTCACACTCTTGATATTAATTATAAACTGCCTAATGCACACATATTTGCCGAAGTAAGGTTTGTATTTCGCATTTCTTCTTTTTGGTAAAAAATGAATTATATCCCCCAATTATACTTGGAACACCTTTTATAAATGCATTTATCCTTACACTTATATTGTAGCTAAAGGATTTACTGCTACCTATAAAAACAAAGAGATATCATACCCCTTGGTTACAGATCCAGTAATCAGGGATATAAATGCTTTAATTGAAATGAAGCAACAACATGTTAATTTTCTACAACTTGAAATGTTTAGCATGAATATTTGTGATACCATGAAATCTGCTAAAATATAGGAGAAAATAAAAATAATCTCCGAACAAATGATGATTGATGTGTGTTTTGATCACCCCAATGTTTTTTGGGATCGTAAACAACACATTGTAATCCTTCCATATGAAGATAATTTCTGCGAAGATAATATCCCAACGAAATCAAGACCCTGTCAAATGAATACAAAATTAGTAAAACTCTACAAAAAGGAGATTGATATTCTCTTACAAAAGGGTTTGATAAAACATTGTAAATCACCATGATCCTGCACTGCTTTTTATGTGAACAATGCTACTTAAAAAGAACGTGGTATGCTGAGGTTAGTAATAAATTATAAGCCTCTTCATAAATGTTTAAAATGGATTAGATACCCTATTCCAAATAAAAAAGATTTATTGTCCAGATTATATGATTCCAATATATTTTTCAAATTCGATTTAAAATATGGCTATTAGAAAATTCAGATATTTAGAGAGCACACTTATAGAACTGCTTTCAATATCCCATTCAAACAATTTGAATGAAATGTGATGCCCTTTTGATTGAAAAATGCCCCTTCTAAATTCCAGAAGATTATGGATGACATTTTTGATCCATATATGAATTTCATTCTTGTTTACATTGATGATATTCTTGTGTTTTCTAAAACATTAATATTACATTTTAAACATCTTGATGTGTTTAAAAGGATTGTGATACAAAATGGTTTGGTGATATCTAAGACAATAATGAGTTTGTTTCAAACAAATATTCGATTTTTAGGTCATAATATTTGTCAAGGGAAGATAGTCCCTATTTAGCGTTCTGTTGATTTTAATGATAATTTCCTAACGTTATCACTAATAGAACTCAATTACAGCAATTCCTAGGAAGTTTGAATTATATATTCTCATTTTATGAGAATTTTTCAAGAGATTTAGCCCCTTTATATGATAGGCTAAAAAGGGTTTTCAAGGTCCCTGGATTGATAGTCCTACCAACCTTGTTAAACACATTAAGCAACGAGTCAAAACTTTGCCTTGCTTAACTTTAGCTTACCCTGATTGGCTAAAAATTGTTGAAACAGATGCCTCTAATGTTGGTTATGGTGGAATACTTAAGCAGGTTAATCCCCATGATATTACTGAACGCCTGATACAATTTCATTCTGGGAAATGAACTGATAGTCAAAAGAATTATGCAACGATTGCATATGAAATGTTAACCATTATTAAATGTGTTCTTAAATTTCAGGATGATTTATATAATCATTTTTTTATTAAAACAGATGCTCAATCAGTGAAGTATATGTTTGACAAAAATTTTAAACATGATGCGTCAAATTGATATTTGCAAGGTGGCAAGCTCAATTAGCACCTTTTGATTTTGAAATTTAATATAAAAAAGGAATTGAAAATTTCCTGCCTGATTTTTTATCCGGAGAATACTTAAGTGGAAAATAAATTTTTACACTCATTTCCTCTTTAAAAAATGATAATCACTATTATAAAGACAATTCCTTTAAACGTCGATATACATATTCTTATAATGGAAAAAATCATTCATGCAATGGTTGAAGATGAATTTGAAGTCTTTAATTATGAATAATTTCGAAACGAAATAGATTGGTATGATATTGATTTGTCTGACTAATCTATTATGTGCAGCATGACTACAGATCCGTCCTGGCAACTGGCCAGAGGAAAAGGTAGAGGCAGAGGAAGATACTCCTCTAGAGGAAGATCAGCCCCCTCATCATCACAGCCTCAGGCATCATCATATGCTTTATCATCTAATGCCCCAGTGATACGAAGAGGCAATATGAATTTGATAAACTCTAAGATTCCGCAGATAGGCGAATCTTCATCTTCACAATTGATCCATATAGAAGATATTATGGAGGATTATCCATTATATGGACAACTGCAGTCATATCTAATTGTAAAGCAAGTATATACATTTACTAATATTGCAAAAAAAAAATGCTGATAGCAAACCCTATGAACAAATTGACAAAAGAGAGCTGATAATTCTCGTAGAAAATTTTGAAATTTAAAAACAAAATGAACCGTGGAAGATAATCCACAAATATTTGATTTCTAACCTTTATTTTGCAGGAGAGTCATATAAGACTTGGACATATTATGAAATAATCCTATTGTCTACTGGAAGTGCAGATATTGACAACTTTCAGACATATGATGGAGAACCAGATGTACATGGGTTTTCAAAAATTGTGATAAAAAAGATTATTACTCTTGGAGATTGGGGTACGACCTCAATGGAAGAAAGACAGCTACTGCTGAAGGGGTCCAAAATTAACTTCACTTATTGGGACTATGTTCAGGCTTTCACCAAGACATTATATTATAATAATAATAATCATAAACACACATGGTTTATTAAAATATGTCTGAAGATTTTCAACGAACCAATTCCTTATTGGTTTATTCATTGGTGGTCGTATCATGGCCCAACTATTCAGATATTACCAGATCTTTTTTTGAAATTATACAAAATATGGACAAAAATATCTCCATTCTTGACTGAGTTATATCACTCAGACCATGTCTGCAATTTAGGTAAAATAGACCAAATGTACTTTTTTTTTTATAGAATTCTCTATTCCATGAATTCACAAATGGAATATTGAACTGGGATTTACAAAAAAATAGATCCCTTGATTATACAGAGTATTCTATAATAATTTTTGGGACAAGCTAATGCACAAGGACCCAAAGACTAAAAACTGAATGGACAGGAGCTCCTGGATACTATTGATAATAAAATTCAGGAATATGAAAATGCTCCTCAAAAAAATATTGTTGAGGATAAATCATTGAAACATATCTCCAAAAAAATTTTTGTTTATGAGGGAGATAGAATGGAGATGATAGAACGGTATTTGGGAGAAGTTTGAAGAAATTTGATAAAAGCTGTCGAACAACATTTTGATATTTCAATGAAAAACATCACCGCGATGATATTGTGGAAGATGTTCAAGATTCTCAGTCATTTGATTTAGGAAATAGTTTGAACGAAGAAGCTATTGCAAAAATGGAAGAATTTCTCCGAAAGCTAAAAAATGGAAAAAATGTCTAGATAGGACAAAATATGTGGGATCCCGGATGTGGGACCCTCTTTTACTATTTATATAGTAGATCCACAGTGCATAGGGACCCGGATGTAGGACCCATAAATACTATGTATAGATTTCTTTTGCTTTTTCTCTTCTATAAATATGTCCAGTTTGCTCTTCTCTCTTTCTTCTTTCTTCTGTAAAATATTTCAAGGGTTGAATAAAAGAAGGTCGATAGCCGTCATTATAAGGTATTTACTTCTCTTTTTTTTACTTCACTCTCCAGCCGTGACTATGTCCGCCTAAAACTCCTCATATCTATGCTGAAGATCTAACTTCTCTTACGTCGTAACTATGAAAGATCCAAACTCTATCTAAATATGAAAGAATTTTTCTATAGTTTCTTGACTTGGTTCCGAAATAGTGGTACGGTCGAAATTAGTACTACTTATGTTGGCTATTTTTTAGTGAATACATCTAGCAAGCCGTGACTTTTTAAGCCCGTTAAAGATGAAGAAAAGTGTGTCTCTTTTCACGGTAAGAACCGCTAGGCACATGGGCTCAACTTAAGTGTGTATTAAAATCTGACAGGCCCCTTGTTCGGGTAAAAAATTGATTCTTTCATATAGTCAATAAGCTATTTGAAATTCTTTTATATTTCGGTTGGTGCCTCGGTTGGTTTTCCGACTAGGCTTTCCGATATTAGTTAATAGGTCTGGTAAGCCGTGTGGGTTACCGCCCGCCTGCAAGGTCCTACCGGCCTGCAAGGTCTTGTCAACCTGGTATCAATTGTAATAAAAATATTATTTTATTTTACATTATTTATATTAAATTTTCATTCTTCTCATTTTCATTCTTTACTTTTGGAGATTCCATGCAATTGTTCGCATTATTTATTTTTAAATTATTCTCTTTATTTATCATACTTGTTTTAGTATTCTCATTTGTTTTAACTAAAGTAGAAATCATTGTTAAATGAGGTTATAAACTTGAGTTTTTTTTATTTTGAATTATACTTATTTAACTTACAAAGAGGGGCTAAATATACCCATGCACTATTGAAAATGATTTAAATATACCCTTAATTATAATTTTAGTTCAAATATACCCTTTTCTTATTCTTTCCGTCCAAATATACTCTTGTACTATTGAAAGTAATCTAAATATATCATTTGTTATACTTTAGGTTCAAATACACCTCTTTTATTATATTTTCAGTCCAAATATATCCCTCACATTATATATAAGCATAAATTTTTCCTTAATTTCAGCGGTGAAACACATGGCAAGCTCACAAGGAAGTGACCTACCCCCAATATTAAGTATCCAATTTATTTTAAAAACTCACTCGTTTAACCCGTTCCCAGCCAATTCCCTCTACTTTGAAGTATATTATTTTTTTTGTATCTTCTTCTTCTAATTAAAGGCTTTCCTTTCTATAATTATAACAATAACAATCTTAGTTGTGAATTTCCTCTTTATATGTGTTTTAACCCTTTTGTCCTTCTTCATAATTGTTATATGCTATTTGAGTTATGAGAATGGTTGGCATGGTTCCTAATGTGTCGGGAGTGATTTGGATGAGTTTGAGACTTTTAAAGGCTTTAAAAGTTATAAGTTTGACTTCAGTCAATATTTCATATTTCAAGCCTCGAATGGTGATTTGGACAACTTTCTTAGATCCGAAACGTTGATTAGTAACTCGATTAGTTCAGTCTGAAACCTTTATTTCTCATTTTGACCCATTTGATGAAAACTGGTAAAATAAGCCTAAAAAGGTCTTGGGGGCTAAATTATTGTAAATAATCTCTTTTCAAAAATTTGATGGTACTATTAGGTTAAACTAATGGTACCATCGAGTTCAGAACATCAAAATAGCATAATAACATATATTGGTTTAATTTTATGGGTTTTCGAATGAATTTTGAGGGTTGTAATCTAAGGGAGTATTTGAGACATCAATTTTTTAGATTGGATCAGGGTTCTATAACCGTCCTGAAATATGAGGCGTGGTTTCATATGCTTGACAGGCATGCTACAACTATCTTACCAACTGAGTATGAGTGGATTTGGTGTTTTGTTTGAGGACTGAGACTTCCTTTTTGCATGTCTACTATGGGAGAGATATATCGCAGGGTCCAAGGGGGTAGCAATAAGAGGCCCCATTACTTGGGCAATTTCAGTGGGAGCTGGAGTGGTTCATAGTTTAGTGACAACGGTTTTCAGGTTAGGTACTCTCTATGTCAATCTTATTAGCATCAGGGTCAGTCTAGTAGGCTCGTTTATGCCGCACTTCAGATTAATAATAAGGGTCATCCCAACTACAATGATCATCCTGGCCAGAGCAATGGTGGGTCTTCGAGAGAGACACACATTTTAAGTTTTCTAGCCAAGGTGGCTATTTTGGGTCAACTGAATCTCTTGGGCACAGTTTAGAGCCTAGGGTATGTTATAATTTTGGGGTCTTTGACCATTATTCTAGTGAGTGTCCCTGGCGTGGGACAGTTGTTCCTAAAGTATAGATGTAACACCCCGCAAAAATTTTCCATGCATTAGCTCGTGGTAATATGCTCTTAGAGTTAAATGACTAGAATTATGTCAAAGAAACTTAGTCTTATTTTTGACTTCCAAAGTGAGTAAAGTTTAAACTATATATAATTTTCCTAATTTTGACCTTTTATCACGTGGAAAATTGAATGAGCTTTCCGTAGATATAAGATTCCACCAAATCCAATACCCGCGAAAGAAGTTTTGGCTAATTTAAGTTCTAGTCGTAAAATATCATCATTTTGGTGCTTGGCGCGTCACCGGGGGGGGGGGGGGGGCTATTTAGAAATTATCAAATTCCATTATCATAGCGCGATTATGGCGCATCGTGCTAAAGTTTCAAGTCTCAACCAGTAGGATAACGCTATGGCTCTGCATCGCAGTGACCTTAAGAATCCCACTCATCCATTTCCAGTGACCCACCACGATTCTGGCGCGTCGTGGTGGCCTATGAAATAGGCTTCCCAGTTATATTTTTATTCTGTCTCATTAAGGGTATATTGGGTATTTTCCATCCCCTTATCAGCCTTAACACAGGATTTAATCCCAAAGACACCAGAATACATTCACAATCATCCACATTACTCAAGAACACTCTCTAGGATTTCAAACTAAAAACTCAAATAACTCAAGATTTAACCATGGGTTTTTAAGATTGATTGAAGATTTGGAATCCCCAAATCGTAGGCTTCAAGAATCATCCATCAAATTTCTAAATTGAGGTACGTTGGGTTTATCCTAAAAATGCATGGGCTTGTTGAAAACACTTAATTATGATTTAAAGATTATAAAGCATGAATTTGTTAATGGGGTTTGAAATCCATGATTTTTATTATGCTTTATGCATGTTACTGATATTGTTGTTTTGGCCTTTAGGCCTCATCCCCTTAAATTGATTTACAAGTATATGTATATATATGAAATTGAAATTTAAGATTTGTTTAAGAGCACAGATTATGAAGTCCCTCTCTTGTGATAAATTCAAGTTTATGATCTTATTGTGAATGATTTGAAATGCATGATTTATGATTTTGAAACTAGTTTTCTTAACACCTTAGTGTTTGAGCATAGTTTAGAGATGATGAGAGGGAGCTTCTTGATATAATTACACCCTTGTTTTAAATGAGAAAGAGTTGCATGTGACTGAGAAATTTGACATAACCACCTTGTATTATTGAAATGCTTGACAAAGAGAGTGCCTTGTATGTGTTTACATAAGGTTTGAGAAAGAGTTTCTTAGAATTGATTTATTAATATGTTTCCAAAATTATGTTTTGAAACAGAGATTATTAGATGCTATTAATGGATCAGAGACGTGACTTGCAAGTCAATGGTATGAAGATACCATAAACATGTATGCCATAACAGAGTATATTTTCAGAGAATGCATGCTTTAAAGAGTTAAAAATAGGCTTAAAGAGGGTTAAGTGGTTACCCAAAGAGAGTTTTAGTTCAAGTAACTCTTAGCCTAAAACCGTGATTTGTCGATTCGGGTTTATTATTTTATGTTGGCGACGACCGTGTGGCATAGCAGAGTCAGAGACTCCAACCTTTGCGGTATACTTGGGTGGAGGCTTCCCCGTTGAGTCAATGGAGGTTCCATATAGCCCCTAGAATTTTTGAGTTGTAGGGTATATCGCCTAGCGCAGAAGTAAAATGAAGAGTGTCACAGAGTTCAAATGATTTTACAATCTTTCAAAAATGCCCATGAGATTTCTTACTATATGATATGTTTATGAACTATTTTAAATTGCTCTCATATATGTTGAATATAAATTAGTATTTTGGATCTGCTCTGCATACTAGTATATCTATATTGACCCCCTACCTCCCAGGTTCGGAGGCTCAATCCAAGGGTCTATATAATCAGTAGAGTATTCTAGAGAGAAATGATCCGTTCAGTGGTGAGCCTTCTTTGTTCCAAAAGGCCTGATATTTCAGATTATGTTATTCTGTTGGTTTGGTCTACTGGGGCCTTGTCCCAATTTTCTGAAAAGTTTTGAGATGTAGTAGAGATTTCGCAGACTGAGTCAGATCTTATTCAGATGTTTTGAACTGTAACTTTCTTTCTCATGTATTAAAACACAGGTAGTATAGGTAGTTAGATAGTCGCCCATCCATATAGTGGGCGAGATCACTTATATGTTGTACCTGGTAGATTAGAGGCAGAATCTTCGGATGCTATTATTGTAGGTACGATGTCAATGTGCCATCAACTTTCTTTTGCTTTATTTGATCTGGAATCCACCTATTCATATATGTCTTCGTATTAAACATTGTGGTTAGAATTGTCTTGGTATTTTTTACCTGTGCCACTATGTATATCTACTCCTATGGGTGATTCTTTAGTAGTCGAACGAGTTTATAGATCATGTGTTATGACTGTTCGATAGTTTGATACTTAGGCTAATCTTATTGTGTTGGATATGGTGGACTTTGATTTAATTCTAGGCATGAATTGGTTATACCCTATCATGCGGTCTTGGACTATTTTGTCAAGACCGTTACCTTAGTTATGCTCGGCCTACCCTTGATCGTGTAGCATAGATCTATTAGTCGTACGTCGAGGGGAATTATTTCTTATGTTTGGTCTTGGAGACTTATATAAAAGGTTTATGAGTCTTATCTTGCTTATATTTGCGATGTCAGTATGGAGAGTCCTTTGCTTGATTCTATTTTTGTAGTCCGTGATTTTCCTGATGTATTTCCCACTTATCTACCTAGCTTTCCTCTTGAGCAGGATATTGAGTTTATTATTGATCTTGAGTCGGACACCTAACCTATATCTGTGGCACCTTACCATATGGCTCCTATAGGACTTAAGGATCTGAATTCTCAATGTTAGGATCTTTTGGGTAAAGGTTTCATTAGGCCAAGTATTTCACCTTAGAGTGCTCCTATTTTGTTTGTGAAGAAAAAAAGTGGGATTATGGTGGATCCAACAAAGTTTAAGGCTATTCGTGACTGGGCCAGAACTATATCTCTATCTGAGGCTCGTCGACTTATTAGTTTGATAGGTTACTATAGGTGGTTTATTGAGGGTTTTGCTACTATTGCAGCACCAATGACTAAATTAACTAGGAAGGAGGTCCTTTTCCAGTGGTTTGAGGAGTGTGGTCAAATTTTTGAGAGCTCAAGGATGTTCTCACTTCATCTTCTATACTGACTATTCTTGTTGAGGACCTTATATTATAATGCTTTTGTGTCGATTTAGGTTTTGTTTTGATGCACCAAGGCCGAGTTATTTCTTACGTGTCAAGGTAGTCGAAGGTTCATAAGCGTAACTACCTCAATCATGATTTGGAGTTGGCAATGGTAGTTATTGCGCTTAAGATTTGGAGTCATTACTTGTATGGAATTCATTATGAGATATATACTAACCATTGTAGTCTTCAGCACCTTATGACTCAGAAAGAGCTTAATTCTAGACTACGCAGATTGACAGAGTTGTTGATATCTCTATTCTATACCATCCGAGCAAGGCAAATATGGTAGCAGGCGCCTTTAATCGGAAGGGGTTGGGTATGGTTAGTTTGGCTTCCATTTTAATTTTTAAGCGATCATCAGCATGGGACATCCAGTCCTTAGCCAAGTTGATGGTTCAACTTGATATTTCAGACTTCATGAGTATCCTTGCTAGTGTTGAGGCTACATCTATTTTATTCTAGCAGATTTGGAGTCATCGGTTTGAGGATAATAGAATTTGTGGTATCCGTGATTAGGTTTTGAGGGGTGACTCCAGGAGAAATACCATGGATTCTGAATGTATTAGGAGACATGACAGGTGAAGGCCGAGCATCGAACCTGGTAGCCTAATTCAAAGACTGCCTATTCCTAAGTGGATGTAGAAGTGGATCACCATGGACTTTGTTAGTAGTTTTCCTCGCACCTCCTGGGATTTCCATGGTATTTGGGTTATTATATATTTGTTGAACAAATCAGCACATTTTCTCCTCATTCAGATGTCCTTCAGTGCTGAGAGGTTTACCCGTATCTATGTTTGTAAGATTGTCCCCCTGCATAAAGTACCTATATCAATTATTTCAAACAAAGTCTCGGTATTCACTTCTAATTTTTGAAGGAATTTTCAGGAGGAGTTGGATATTGAGGTGGACCTTAGCACCACATTTCACCCTCAGACTGACGAGCAGTCAGAGTGGCCTATTTAGGTTCTTAAAGATATACTCCGAGATTGTGTTATGGACTTTGAAGGTCAGTAGGAGCAGCACTAGGCATTAAGGGGTTCGCCTATAATAATATCTACCATTCAAGCATTGATATGGAACCATTTGAGGCATTATATGGTAGGCAATGTCGATCTCTAATAAGATGGTTCAATACCTTTGAGGATAGGCCTATAGCACTTACTTTGGTAGTCACTGGATAGAGTCTGAGTGATTCAAGATAGACAGAGGGCAGCTCAGTATAGGAAGAAGGCTTATACAAATCGTAGACTTTATGCTTTGAGGTTTGGATTTGGAGATCGAGTGTTCCTTCGAGTATCGCCCATGAAAGTATGATGAGGTTTGGGAGAAAAGAAAAGCTTAACCTCAGATATATTGGGTCTTTTGAGATACTTTATACAGTTGGAGAGGTAGACTATGAGATGATATTGCCCTCTATTTTGCTGTTGTTCTTCTGGTTTTTCATGTTTTCATGTTGCAACAATACTTTGGTAGGACTCAGTTCTGTCGGATGAGAGACTAACCTTTATGGAGAAGCCAATCCTCATATTAGCTAAGGATGTTAGGCAGTTGTGCCCTAGAGAGATTCTAGTGGTTAAAGTTCAGTGGAGACACCACCCAGTAGAGGAGGCCACTTGGGAGATTGAGAGCAAGATATGGGTCCAACATCCCCTTCTGCTCTAGCCTTTAGGTACATATTAATCTTTTACTTTCGTGGATAAAAGTCCTTTTAGTAGTGGATATTATAATGACCCTCTAGGTCATTTTCTTTATTTACACACTTATTAGTGCTTTCCTATAGCTTCCCCAAGTCATTTATGGCTTGCTGGAGCTAACAGTTCGATTACCGACTAGTTTATTTTGGATTGTAGAGACAATTCCCTATTTTGAAACTTTTGCAATTAAAGATTGACTATCGAACATAAAATTCTGTTTAACCATCTAGTATTCTAATCTGACAATTCCATTGGCTCGGACCATCGATTTTGGGCAAAGAGGCCTTTGATTTGGGTCCCAAAGCTTCTGGACTCATTTGGGGATATTGGGTGGATTTTAGTATAAGTGGTATTTGAGTGTAGGGCTATATTTTATTGAAGCAGCCTTGGATGGAAATTTTAATGGTGTTGCTATGTCTGGAATATTGAAACTGATGAAGTAGCATAATTTATTTATATTCACGAGATTCTGAATGAATCTGGAGGGGTCGATAGATACATGGCGAAATCCAAGATTCAGCTAATGCATAGACTCAGCTGGTGCAGCCATTTAAGCGAACCTTTGGTCACTTAAGTGGTGATTGCTTAAGCAACCAAGAGGGTTGGTTTAACAGCCAATACGGGTCTCTATACCGTTACTTTAGCAGAGACCTAACCACTTTAGCGAATGTTGCTTAAGCAACGTATTGTCCACTTTAGCAGAGGTCAGTTAAGAGCAAGGGTCACTTAAGAAACCATATGTAGCTTAAGCAATCAAATGGCCACTTAAGCGACAATTGTGGGTCATTAATTCCCCCTTCACCCGTTTTTCTCTCATAATCTTCATGTCCCAAAAGCCATTAAACCCTAGATAGCTTAGAAAATTTGGAGATTTATCCTTGGATGATCATGGGGTGTTGGTGAGCTCGAAAAAATTATTTCCTCATTATAATACTTATAAGTTTCCATCTAATTCTTGATTTAATTCTTTGATTTAGTCTTAAGTCCCTAGTTTCTTGATGGGTTGGTTTTGGTGCCGCTAGAACTTGGAATTTACTCAATCTTGAGGGTAAATGACCCTTGAACATAGAGGGACGTGTTAATAGTTTCAAAATTTTGATTCCGCAAGTGGTTCCACATAAGATTTAGAATCAATTTTAGGCCATAAGCATTAAAATTCAATATGGGTATCATTATCCTAGTGTTAATGTGTAGATCACTTTGATAGTGTGGCATCATGTTAAGGCTTCTCGAAAGGGAAAATCTACAATTTAGCGGATTTTATTAGGCGTTCTTCGCGTCTAGGTAGGCAAGGCTTACTCTCCTCATATATTGTGCTTTATTATAATATTGGTATAATATTATGCTAGTCTCGGGTAGGGAAATTACGTCTTGGTTGTATACTTAGTGAAATTTAGACTTAGCTAGTTAGTGACTCGTATTTTGGAGAATTCGACCTATTTATCTATTCCTTGTGTTTGCTACCTGAGGACTTAATGAGACTTATTTAGCCCCTTTGGAACTTTGGAGTCTGAGTCTACTTTATGATAGAAATTATCTTAATTGGGCTTTTGGGGTTAGACGCGAGCCTCTCCATCCCTCTTTAGGTCAATATTATAATTATTCCCTTATAGATTTAAGAGTCCCTCTTCCATATCTTATTTATATTCTTGAGCCTGAGGAGAATTTGGACATTTTTTGACTTTGACTAGAGGACACCTTGGATTTATTTAAGACTGATTTGAGTCTGTCAATTATGATATTAAGATCGGTTCGAGTGCGACATTAAGGGGTTACTTATGAGGAATGATGGATCTACAAAGAAAGTTACGATTCAATGGAATCAAATAAATTTAATTCAAATCATATATTTGTATTAAAAGTTTTACTTAATATCTATAAATCATTTATTCATGTGTATACTAATTTTATGTCACAACTAGTTGTGCGACTTTTTGGGCATCCTAACTTATAGAGATTATGAATTTATGATTCTGCTTACTTTTCTCTGGCTCTTTTCTAATATCAACAGTCAAAATTTTAATTGGTCAAAGCCAAAAAGCTAGTCCAAAATTTGTTTTAAAGAAACAGCTAAGGAAAGCTGCTAGACTACTGACTTCCTTAGTAGTCAAATCCTAAGAAATATACTTTGTATTTATTTTGACTCTATTTTCTTATTTATTTATTTTTTTGGTGAAGAAATTTTTTTACTAATCACCACAAACCTCATTACAATATTATCCAAGAACAAAAACCTTATAAGTTCTATTCTACTCTAGAAGTTTTCCTATCCATTCTCTGTATCTCGTGCTTTGTTTCCTGTTCAAAAAGAACTTTTTTCTCTTCTTGCATTCCAATACAATTTGCTCCTCAATCATTCCTGGCCTTTCCAGCTCCACTTCCCATAATACTGCATTCCTTGCTTTCTAAATTCTACACACTAATCCTGTTAATGTTGCCATCACTATATCTTTACAACCTTTTTCTTTAGTGCATCTGTCTAATCACGTCTATATACTCTTTATATTAAGCATGCAAACCTTTTTCCCAAACCACTAAAGAAGCTTGTTTAAGCATATCCTTGAGTATGTACACTCAGAAAATAGGTGTTTAATTATTTCCTTAGCAACTCCATAGATAAGGCATGTGTCATCCTGTGCTACATTTATTTTTACCAACGATCCTTGGTTAAGATTCTCCCATGCATGATTAACCAGGATATGAAACTATGATTTGGGAATATCCCTTTGTTCCATACCCATCTCCACCACGGCTAGTTTTGCTACATTTCTTTACTTCATTTATACCCACTACTTATTGTATACTTATAATCGCTTTTAAGCCACCCATTTTGGATATAACCAACTGCATACTTGTCTCTCGAGTGACGAATTTTCTTCCAACAACAACTAGTGGCTTGAGGTACTTCATAACTCCAATATTTTTTCTTTGACGTATACATTATCTATCTATTTGACCCATAAATTGTCTGTCTTTTGAGCGGAGCTAGATTCCAAACATACTTGGCAACTATTGCTTCATTCAAGCTTATGCATTCTATTATCCTCAATCCTTCTTCTTTCTTTATTCTGTACATAAGATCGCACGCCATTAAGGGTGTTTTGTTGGTGTATACCTTCTTAGACCACGAGAAGTTCCTACAAATAGTTGTAATCCGTTTAAGAACTTGCTTAGGTAGTAAAAAAATAGTGGACCAGTAGTTATGCATGTGCAGTAGCACTGCGTTGATTAGCATCACTCTTCCCACATATGATCGGTTCTTTGATCCCCAACCCCTAATCCTTGCAACCATTTTGTCTATTAGCATTTCAAAGTCAACCTTTGATAGTTTCTTAGATGAGGTGGGGACTTCTACGTATCTAAATGGAAAGACCCCCTTCCGGTATCCTATTAATTCATTAACATCACCTATACATTGGGGCTCCATGTTTTGCACGACAAATGTTGGTTTTGCAGCTTTAATTGGTAGGCCAAATACGTAAGAGTAACTTTTGAAAGATCTCAATAAAATTGGTATTGACCAAAATATCCCTTTACAGAATATCTACACATCATTTGCAAAACTAAGCTGTGTAAGTTGCAGGCTTATACACTGTGATGATACTTAAACCCCTCCATTTTTACAACCACAAACATTAATCTTTCAAAATATTCGATGCAAATGACAAAGATAAGTAGTGAGATGGGATCCCCTTGTTTAAGCCTCTCTTCCTCTTATATTACCATAGAAGCTTCCATTTAATGGAAGTATAGATTGAGTAGTTGGGAAGCACTCCATGACCCATCTGATGAACTGATGTGGAAAATTGAATGCATGCAACATCTCTCTAACAAATCCCTATTCAAATGTATCATATACTTTCTTGATATTCACCTTCATTAAACAACTTTGCTGAACCCGTTTGCTTTTGCACATTTTCATTAAATCCTAGTAGATTAGTACATTTTGTGCAATACTTCTTCTAGCTACAAATGCACTCTGATTTCCAGAGATTATGTTGGGTAGTACCAAGCTAAGTCTATTACATAACACCTTTAAGATGACCTTATAGCTAGTATTGCAATAAGTTATAGGTATATAATTCCCTACACCCTTTGCATGCTCTATTTTAGGTATCAGGGTAACCACAGTAGTATTTCATGCCTTTAGCATCCTCTCGTTTGTAAAATATTCCATCACAGCTTTAAGTTATATCTGTTTGTACTATACTCTATCCATTGTTGAAGAATTGACTCCCATATCCATCTAGGCCTGGGGCCTTATCCCTTTAGATGGTCCAAAGAGCTTTTTTTTACTTCTATTTCAGTAACAGGTGTTCTAGCATCATTCTTTCAGCATCTATTACTAGGGTCCTCCTCTTAACCACCTCAATAGATATAATATCTCTTCTAGTACTTTCCTTACCTAGTAATATAACAATCGATTTCGTCGATACTAAAAAAATATGCGGTAAAGATATACAAATCCCATTCATCATATGTATTAGGATCAATTCTTTAGTATAAGAGTGCATTTAATATGTACTAAAGTCATAGAATACCCCTAACACAAATTTAAGTTGAAAGTGTCTTTACCGATTTTGTTTGAACTAAGTTTAAACTAGTGGGATCTTATAATCTAATGAATCATCTTTAATACCTTAAAAAGGGTGAACTCATTATTATGTATGTTTGAAATATGGAATATGCTTGTCAGCATATAGTTATAAGAATGGATTATGATCAAAGACGGTGGCATAACTTAAGAGCCTAAAGTCAAGTTAGGCTAGGGATTAGAAAGTAAAAGGCATATATGTGTATGACTAAAACTAGATTGTAAGTTGTATAGGGTTGAATGATTGACTAATGAACTAGGATCTCGAACCTTGTAATGACTTAAATGTAAGGATTGCTAAATAATAGCGGGATCCCCATTATTGGTATGAATACAGGGGGATTGGAGTAATGAATAAATTACTAAATTTAAAATCCATTTGGTTGAACATGCATTCCGAAAATGACTATTTGAACTTAATGAATATGGTTTGATAATGAGTACTTGAATAAATGGGGAATTGATCTTTGGACATGCTATTATTGATCAAACCATTGATTCATATCTACTTATGATTTAGTATGTTAAAATATGATTGTTGTTTGCATGAATTTCTTAACTTGAGTTGACCAAGTATTTGGGTAGTTGTCTATGTTGTAATGAACACTTAAGCAATGTAATTATTCAATGATATCCTAAGTGTTAGTCACATATAGTGAGGTTATATTAAAGGCTTGTTGATTGTACAGGTATGGTTGTTTATTCTCATTATGGTTGTGATTGTTGTGATATCGATTATTACTGTAAAATATATTGGTGTTTTAATATCTTCACGGGATTGGTTGATATAATTCATTAGTTAGCTCGGGTACCACGTCGGTACAAGACATGCATAAGAGATCATCCCCTGCAGGTCATGGCTAGTGGGCAACCATAAGACCCTTAGCATGAGTGTACAAGGTATTTTTGAGTGTGACGGTTTCTTGAGTGGATCGGATTTATGATTACTGTTATTATTGCTCTTTGCATTGGTTTCATGGATAAAACGAGTCTATGTGCTTAATTGCTAAAGGTGGTTTCTTGTGTAAATCCAGAATGTATGTTGATTTCTATTACTCCCTCCGTTTAAAAAAGAATGAACTACTTTGACTTAGCACAGAGTTTAAGAAAGTAAAGAAGACTTTTGAATCTTGTGGTCTTAAATTAAAGATATGTCAAATGTACCAAATGTCCTTCAACCTTGTGGTCTTAAACATACCACGTGGAAAGTTAAAATTTAAAAGTTGCTAAAAAAGGAAAGGGGTCATTCTTTTTTAAACGGACAAAAAAGGAAAGTAGGTCATTCTTTTTGAAACGGAGCAAGTATTATTTATTTATGGATCCTTGAGCTGATCCGGGTTAAATTAACAAATGCTTAGCATAATTGCTTTTGCTATTCCATATTTGAATTGATATACTAATATTGTTAGAGTCATGAATTATTGACTTGGATATTATTGTTGAGTCATTTTTGTACTTGTTACAAGGTTATAGTTATTGTGCTCATTTGTTACTAAGTATAATCAATATAGTTTTCTTATAATAACTGTTGAGATTAACCAAGTAAGATTTATAATGGATGACATTTAATGTAAAAGATGATGTTAGATTAGTGAAATTCAGTGTGAAAGGTGTAAGGGGAATATTACTGATACATATTGACTACCAACAATGGATTTAATATAGCTAAGTCTACAAGCATAAGATTGGTTTACTCTTAGGTAACACAAGTGGATGAAAGTAAGGTGAGTTGAATTGTATATATTTTGTTATGCTTCCTTTTTGTGATTTCTATATTTTGTTTACGTGATTTGACCTTGGTTAGCTAATGATACCTATTAGTACGTATTATTTGTACTGATATTACTCTTGCTATTCTTTGTTTGGGGTATAGTTTGGTTACGTGGATCAACTGATGTTTCTTAGGTGAATGGATAATGATCTCTAATAGATTCTACTCCTTTTATTCATGGTGGAAGTTATGTTAAGTCTTGTCTTTGTTGATTTAGAAGCTCTTGTACCTGTATAGACTAGTTTATCAGGTAGTTTTATTCTAAACATATACACACACACACACATATATATATGCATATATATATATATATTGTAAAATTTGTTGTAATAGGGACTTGGATATTTTGTTACTTATTTTTAGACTTTCACATATCTTATTGAAAGAGTGGTAAGGGGTTCCCCTAGCTAGGTGGATTAGACTAAGTGTCTTTACTATCTGGTTATTTAGATCGTGACAAGTAAATTGTGATAAAACTCCACAAAGTCTGAGGCAATATTGTCCATGTTAGTGTGTACATTACCTTGGTTGTCCTCAACTATGAAGATCCAGTTATTGCATCTTATTTTCAATATTTGATGATAAAATTAGTATTTTGATCTCCATATTTGAACCAGTGACACTTACTTTTCTGTTGTAGGTATTGATACTTTGCTTTATTCCATTTCCGTACCTTTACAGTACTTTCTTTCTATTCAACTAGTAACTGCTGATTGAGTAGGTCAGTTTGTAGCTGCACTTGACATTGATTTAATCTTTCTTTTGCTTGGTCAATCTTTCTCTCTACATCATTAAACTTCTCCCTATAGAAAACCTCTAAGAATTCCCTTATCTTTGTTCCAAATTCCTTTTAACTTGCACATAGTTGTACCTTGTATTGGCTTATCCCAACTCTCTTTCACCTTCTTCTGGTATGTAGGGTCTATGCTCCATAGATTAAAGTATTTAAATTTTGGTTTCACCTTGTATCGCACTAGTTTATAGTAGTTGGTCAATGATCATATACACCTTGTGTCCCAAAGTATACTTCTAAATCAGGCATGTTAGTGATTCAGTTTCTATTCACTAAGGCCATATCATTTTACTATACACTCTATGACCTTCTCCTTGCTTGTTATTCCAAGTGTAAGAAGCTCATGAGGATTTCAGGTCTTGCACTTCACAAATATCAATGTAGTGTCTAAATTCTCTAATTGTAAAGAGTTTTAATGGATTTTCAATTCTTTCATTCCTATTAGCAATACAATTAAAGTCCCACATTATCAACCCAAGCACCATGGATTGTGGTGTGGATGGTTTTCAGTTTCTTCCTCAATTCCCTTCTAAGTGCTGGATTGCTTTATCCATGGACTATAGTCACTTGAAAGGTGCATTTTGTCCTTTATGTAAGATGCATTTTGTCCCTTTATGTATGACATCACATTGGGCACTTTTGGTTGTTACATCTACTATATTTACTTCATATATGTAAGGTTTCCATAATATCTAGATTCTACATCCTTGATAATCTGAGAGGTTTTTACAAAATGACCACCTCCTACACAGGTTAAGCGAATCTTGTTGAGCTTTATGCTTCTTAACCTTTGTCTACAGGAGTTTATACAGTCTAGTTTTATTGTTCTACAGGCAGAGATTCATCTCTTCGCTATATTTTTTATCCCCCTGATGTTTCAAAATCCAATACTATCTATCATGAAGATGTAATACCCCATATTAGACTTAGTTTAGTTTATCTCCTAGTGCTTACATAAGGGGCTTAAAGCCTGAAAATTTAACTAAGTATTGAGAACTTAGTCTCATATTAACCGCTTAACTTTGAGGACTTTTAAGTTGACCTCCCGGTCTTTGAGCTGATGGTTTTTGAGTTGATTCATGTTCAAGGGTATAAGGAGCATGTCTTGGGGAAGATTTGGAATTATTGAATGAGTCTCGGGTTGTGTTTGGATTTCAATTCCAGCAACTCAACGCGAATCTACCACATCGCGTCGGATTTAGCGATGGGCTTGTCATTGCATTATGGTGGCCGTCAAAATGGCATTCCAGTTGTGACATTTATCTCCAGAGGGGCAATTAAGTCATTTAACCTTACCCCAAGTCATAAGAACAAAAGATTAGATATCGGTTTAAGCATTATACACCCATTCTTCATCAAATTTCTCTCCAAGAAACCCTAACCAAATTCCAAGAAATCCAAAACTCTATTACATGCTCTTCAATACAATTAAGAATCTAAGTTTTTGAATTCAAGAACTTCAAGAAAAATCCTTCAAGAACATCTTTAAGAGTTCAAAGTCAAGTTTCTACATCAAATTAATCCTAATAAGGTATGTGGGGGTTGTGAACAAGGGTATCCTTTCACCCTTGTGCCCAAATTGCATTATTTTAAGATTTTATTTATTTGTTTTGAAGCAGGGATCATACCCAAGTATGTATATTCTTGAAGAATGTGATTATTATAAGATTTAAAGCTTTAAGCTGATCATGATGTGCTTATGTTTATGTTTATATTTTAAGATTTGTATCATGCATGAGATTGTACTATCTTGACTTGATATTGTTAAAGTATTTTAAAGATAGTTATTGAGCATGAAGTTTTGTTATGTATTGACTTGATATTAAAGCATGGGTTTTAAGCCCTAAGTTTAAGTATCGAGATTTCAAGAAGATCATGCTCTTAAGTATTATTTGATCAATTTATATCAAGAATGAGTTTGAGTTTTCAAGAAGACCATGGTCTTAAATTTCTTTAAGGGTTTTATACCAAGATTTAAAGAAAGATGGATCTTATGATCCTAATTAAAATATGGAATATTCAGTTTGGTTATAGTTTAAAGTAAAAAGAAGCATAACTGGTTTTCATTATAAACCCTTATGCTATTTTAAGGTGGATTTCCTAAAGAGTGAGCATATAAGCAATATGGGATTAGTATTTAGCACTGAGTTGGGTATGATTCCATAGTCTCATGACCCAGAACTATGTGCCATCGTTTGTTTTAATACCCATAAATGGGTTCAACATAGTGATCACTTTAGCTTCGATTCTATTCTGATGGCAAGGGTAGGATAGCCTACCAACATGGGTGCAGGACGTTGGAATACATGATAGCTCACATAGATTATTTTGGTTAGAAGAACCTCCCAATAGAAAGAATAAAAGTACAACTTTTAGAACTAAGTGTTATGACTCACAAGATTTAAACAGTATACTTGATTATTCATGATTTATGATTTTCCCTTTTTAGTTATTCAAGCTCAAGGCGAGTCATTTACACTTGGCATGAATCATTTAAAGATGTATACGAATATTAAGTTAATTTTTTACTTATGAATTCACCCCACATACTCAGTACATTCCAGAAGTACTGATCCATATATATGTCTATGTGCTACATTGTCTTATAATGTAGGTCCTGACACTCAGTTCCAGTAGCATGATTGATTTCAAGCATCTACACCTACATCCTAGCTTTTGGTGAGTCCTCATAGTTCGAGGACCTATTCTATCAGATTTGTTATTTTTGAAGTGCCTTAGTTATTTGATTTCAATTTGAGTTAGGTCAGCTGATTCAACCCTCTTCTATTTTCTGCATTGTCCCTCTCTCCACTTTTTTTAGTGATGTAAGGTCCTTCTATATTCTTATCTTCCTAATCATTCAGTGCAACATATGCATTCCTTATGGTCACTCCATTGTGTTTCATGTTATGTCATTGTCTAGGTCTTTTACTTCCTAGTTGTATTGGTCCTTGTTCCTTTGCTATCTCCCCTACTGTTACAGGTTGTTTTCCCTTTTATATCTCCTTATCCTTGACCTTATTATGACACATATTTTGCTCATAACCATAATTCCCATATGCACATAACACTGACTTTCGTTTGTATTCAACTTCTAGTTCTACGATATTTCCCACCTCATATTTGAACATAATTTCAATATGAAATTTCTAATTTAGAGATACTTCTACCAGTACTCTAGCATATATTAGCTTCTCATTTCTTCTAGTTACAACATTAGCTTTAAAATTCTTACCAATGACTCATGATATTTTTTTAAGTGCACCATTCTCCAATACATTAGATCAAGTTCTGGAAATCGTATCCATATTGGAATTCTGTCAACCAATACTTTGCTCATTTCTACCCCCCTTCCTGTCTATGTTTTTAATATCATTTCTTTTTATCCAACAGTTAGACTCCATCCTCCATTACATTGTCTCTACTTTTCTTACTACAAAATCGAATTAAAGATCCCTTTGTTGTGCTACCTTATCTATCCCCCAGTTTCCCCCAATGCGTTTAACATACCCGTCCTTTACCTTTAATGGCAGATTCAACCCCAGTACATAACAGAAAACAATTGAACTCCAATATTCAACCTTCTCTTTGATGGTTTCAACCATGATTTTCACAATTGCCCCTTGAGTTTCACCATCACTTAGGTCGAGCATCTTCTCTGCGTTGCTTTACTGATAATACCAATCCATGAAATAATGACTTCGGCTTCGCTTCCTCCACTTTATTCTCTTCCTCTTCCACCAGTTCAGCCCAGGAGGAATACCTAAGTATGCCGCATTGATGTTCCTCAAAGTTTTCCCAGTTTGCGATAGTAGTACAAGTGTTTGTGCCAAATTTAATGACATTACTCCTTGCAATATATTGATGATTTTCATTTTCTTTAAATCACCAGGCTAGGGCACTCCATGGCTAGTACTCGCTCTGCTCTACAATTGTTATTGGCCCTGACCCCTCCTACTAGCTTTTGACTTTTTCGCCATCATTAGCCAAGTTTGAGGAGAAACCTCTATCCAGAGAGAAAAAGTCTCAATGACCATTTTAAAATTTATTTTTTATTTTTTTATTATTAATTCTTTTTATAAAAAAATACATATAAAAGTTAAATTTTAAGCGTGTTTGGTATGGAGAGAATTATTTTCATTATTTTCTCATTTTCAATTGGTCAAAATATTTTCTCTAACAGAATAAGTTCTTTAAAAATCTGAAAAAAACTTCCTTGAAAGAGCAGGGAAAATAAATTCAATCTATGGAAATTCCATGTTGTTTGTCTCCTCCGATCCCACCCCGACACCCCACCCCCATAACTTTTGTCTAGGTTATATGTTCTTAGAATGATTTCAAACCAAATACCAGAAAAGAAAAGGAAAAGAAAAGTACGTTATTTGTTACTAAAATCAAACTAGGAATGTAAATTGAAATGAGAATATATGATAATTGTCGTCGATAATAAACACGTAGTACAAACTTAATAAGAATTGAAACTATGAAACAAGAAACAAACTACGAAAGTAAATAAAATGTAATCAATATAGATATAGATAATTAGACACGAGAAGAAGAAGTAACTTAGAACAAAATAATATATTAAATCCTAATATCCTCAATTATAACTTAATCTAACACCTAATTCTTACGGTGACCTAGAGGGAGATGAACACCCTCTAAACCAATGTTTCTAAACCAAAGCTCAACAAAAGTTGTCCAACTCTCTCACTCAATAGAGAAGCATTCATCAATTCATTAATAATCAAGAAAAACTAAGAATATAAGCTAGCTCCCAAGTATTTATAGTATAGGCTAGTTATTAGACATTTAGGCCCCAAAGTGACCCAATTGCAAGAAAAGGCCTACTAAGTGCTTTTTTGACCCGCTCTTGAAATGCAATGGAAAATCCAGAGCGCCTTGGGCGTACGTCCCTTTCAAGGGGCTTTCTAGCCTTGTTTTGCATTCCCTTGGCTCCTCCATCGATCCTTGACACAATGTGAGTGTGATCATCATCACATGACACCCTCTTGATGGTAAGAAGACATTTTCAAGTACCTCCCGCTTTATGAACAACCCTTGGATCCTTTGGAGCTCCCGGGCTTGACTTTTAGTAAATGTCTTGGAGCTAATCCAGATTATATCATCCTCTCCATATTGAGATGAATTTGACCTCAAATTCAAGGGGTGATCATATTCTATCATGTCAAAGAGTGAAAGATTTCACACATTGAAGGTATTGTGCACTTGATATTTCGGAGAAATGTCAATCTTGTAGATATTGTCGTTTATCCTTTCAAGCATTTGATATGGACCATTACCTTGTGGAATAAATTTGTCTTTTCTTTGGGCTGTAAACCTATCCTTCCGGAGGTACACTCACACCCAATCGCCCTATTCAAGCACAAACCGTTTCCATCCCTTGTTCACTCTTTTTGCCACCTCTTGATTCTTTTTCTCAATGCGAATCCGTACTTTCTCATGCATCTTCTTTATGGTTTCCTCCCTATTATTTCCATATAAGCTTATTACAACATCACTAGTCAAAAAAGGGAGATCTAAAGGGGTAAGGGTGTTAAAACCATAAACACATTTAAAGGGAGTATACCAATAGTCGAATGGATAACATGATTATAAGAAAATTCGACTAGAGGTAGGTGGTCCTCCTAAGAGGCCATTTTTCCTTTAACTAAGGTAAAACATAGAACCCAAGGTCCAATTTACCACATCCATTTTCCTATCCATTTGTGGGTGGCAATACATTGAGAAAAACAATTTGGTGCCAAGTCTACCCCACAACGACCTCTAAAAGTGACTATGAAACTTAGAGTCCCTATCACTAACAATGGTCTGAGGAATTCCATGTATTTTGACAACATTCTCAATAAACAAAGAATCCACATTAGAAGTATCATCAATTTTATGGCATGAAATGAAATGGGCCACTTTTGGAAACCTATCAACCATAAAAAAACTGCAATCTCTGCCCCTCCTCATCCTAGGCAAACCTAACACAAAATCCATAGAGACGTCAAGCCATGGGCATTGGGGAGTGGGTAGTTTTATGTATAATCTTTGAGTGCGAAGGCAGGATTTTGCATTTCTATAATCTATGCATTGACCACAAATTCTAGCAACATCTTGATGCATCTTGGGCCAATAGAGCTGTTCCTCTAGAATTCCAAGGGGTTTGTCAATCCCAAACTGACCCATCATACTACCATCATGTGCCTCTCTTAGAAGTAATTATCTCCATGAGCTAGAGGGCACACACAACCTTCTTCATTTGAACTAGAAACCATCAAAATCAAAGTAGGGCATAGAAACACTATCCTTCTCCCATGTTTCCCTACCCCATATCTCAAAATCTTGGTAGGATACATCGTCTTTAAAATCCCATCAATTTAGAAGACAATGTTGATATTAGAATATTCTTTCTAGATGATGCATTGGCTATCATATTTTTCTTTTCCTTTTTTATATTGAATTACGTGAGGGAAAGTCTCTAGGAAAGATATCTATTTGGCATGTCGTTTATTTAGTTTATCTTGGGCCCGGATATGTTTCAAGGATTCATGGTCGGTTCGAATCATAAATTCCTTGGGCCATAAATAATGTTGCCAATTACCCAATGCTCTAACCAAGATGTATAAGTGTAAATCATAGTTGAAATAATTTAGAGTTACACAATTGAGATTTTCACTAAAATAGGGAATAGGTTTGTGATCTTGCATTAAGATGACGCCTATTCCTACCATACTTTCATTACATTCAATTTCAAACATCTTATCAAAATTGGGTAATTGCAATAAGGAGCGGAGCTAAGCATAGCCTTCAAAGCCTCAAATGCGTTGGCTTGCTCATCACCCCATTTAAAAGTTTTTCTTTTGGATTACCTCGATCAATGGAATGGTTATGGTACTACATCCTTTGATAGACCGCCTATAGAAACTAGCCAACCCATGGAAGCTTCATTCTTCACTAATGGATTTTAGAGTTTGACTCCTTTTGAACTCACATCAAATCCAAGAACGCAACTTTATTCACACCAAAAGCACATTTTTCAAGGTTAGCATACAACTTCTCTTTTCTAAGCACTTCTAACACACTTTGAAAATTAAGACATGTTCTTCAAGGGATCTGCTATAGACTAGAACATCATCAAAGTATACCATAAAAATCTTCCCTATAGAAGGTTTCATAACATGGTTCATCAACCACATAAAGGTACTAGGAGCATTGATAAGGCCAAAAGGCATGACCAACCATTTATATAGACCAAACTTGTCATGATTGTGGTCTTCCACTCATCTCCCAGTTGCATCCAGATTTGGTGATACCCGCTCCTAAGATCTATCTTAGAAAACACATAAGAACCATTCAACTTATCAAGCATTTACCTAAATGGGGAATTGGGCAGTGATACTTTAAGATTATTTTATTGATGGATCGGTAATCAACAAACATGTGCCATGCCCATATTTCTTTAGCACTAGCTATAATGGGACTGTACATGGACTTATGCTCTCTTTGATATATCCATTATTAAGGAGTTCCTCAACTTTCCTTTCGAGCTCTTTTGTGTCCATTAGCTTACGTCGGTAGGCCAGTTTGTTAGGTAATTGAGAACCTAACACAAAATTAATTTGATGCTCAATTTCCTGAATTGTCATGACCTGAACCTGGTCTTGGCCATGACGGGCGTCTCAAGCCCACCTAGGGCAGGATATAACCTCCTAGATTTACCTCAAGAACACAATAAAAGTATAAAGTGGAAGCCAATCAAAATAATAAGAGACATAAATAAGTCAAACAAAAAAATAAGAGTTGAAACAAACAACCACAATATTCCAATACTGTCCACAAAAGCCTCTATGACAAAAGAATTCAAAAGTACTGGAAATATAAAGAAAACTAGTGAAATAATCAAGCCTTTCAAAATATGGAGGCTCAGTACTTCACATCCGATCATCAGGATAACCAGACCACTTAACTCTGTACAGGATTAACAGAAAAGTCCTCGGAACCTACATCATGAAATAATGTAATGTTCGGGAATGTTCATTGGGGCGATCATCATGTAACCCAAGGGAAAGGATAAAATTATGCATTACCAAAAGTTCTATCATAAACCACATGCACAATATTTATGCATATACATTGGATGTCAAGATAGGGACAATGGTCATGAAACATGATTGTTTATAGATTTAGTCCTAAACTGTGTAGCTTGTACTGACCTAAGGGCACCCACGGGATATATAGAATCGGCTCCCTCTTCTAGAAGGGCCCCAGTCTATTTTAGCTGTATATACCCGAGAATAGGCTAAAGCCACCAATAGTAGCCACTCAAAAATATAATGGTCATTGACCCCCAACATTGGCAAATATGGTTTTCAGTGTTGTTCCCCCTAGGACTACACTTTATTAGTTAACTCCACAATTCTCTTTAAGCCCAAATTAAATTATTTTGCACATGAGCCAACCATTAACCATGTCATCCTTTATTAAGGCATTTCCTAACTTGGTATCATCATACCAATATTCTTGCAAGATATTCCATTTATGAAAAACCAATCTATATAACCAAATTAACTCTCTTTACCATTTCAAAAATCCAAACCATATCCACCAAGGCTTCCAAATCCTTTTTATAAATTTATCTTTAATGCAATGCAATGTTTCCTAAAGAAGAGTTAAATTGTGTAAAAATCCATATTCAAAAATCAAGTTTATAAAGTGGATTGAGGTTAATGCCATTACCAAGCCAACACTTCATCAATTTGGTGAAACTCATGTCACCCATTTCAACCATTACAACAATATACTAATTCAGTCCCAAATGCATTTAATTAAAGCATGAAAATCCATTAAACACAAGGGAAAAGTAAATCAAGTGTTAACAACCAAAAAACCTCAACCCAAATTTCAAACCCATCAATTGAAATCACATGAATATTGAATAAATTTATGCGACACTATAAAATACAAGTTAAGAAATGAGTAACATGCCTAAAATATATAAGAAATCAAAAAAGAATTGGAATTTAGAGCCCATGAAATTCTTGTAAAAACCTTGAATTTTCTTAACTTGGGAGTTAAAAAGGAGAACAGTAAGGTTTGATCTTGATAGATGAAGGAAAATGAGTCATTTACGTGTTTTTAGGTTATTTAGGGGGTACATGACCAAAAAGATCTTGCCCCCTAGTGAAGGAAAACAAATCTGGATGAAAATTACATAGCAACGTGGCACGCCGCTATCGCGGAGGGTAGCCAGCGTGCCACGCTCTTATCACGGTGACTAAGTGGTGTAGCATGTTGCTGTCGTAGACCCTCACTACCTCATGATCCCAAAATGACCCCAAAACCCTTCCGAAAATTCCCAAACAATTCTGCAAACACACTTTTAACATATCCTATCATGATTCAATTCAAAAATTAACGTTATGCACACGGGATGGAGATAACGCTCAAACTTACACTCAAAATTAGGTGTAAAGTATGTTTACCCGATGAAGAGTCGGGGCCGAATCCACGAAAAGTGAAGACGTAGAGTTCAATACCTATGAGTGTTGGTAGTTAACTTGACGTTAACCCATAGTGAGAAATAAAACAACAAATAAATGTAAATGGGGAGTTTGGTTTGAGTAATTTTGTAACAACAATGCTTAAGAACTATTATGAGATTGAAATATCAAGAAGTGAATTCAAGTGGGGAGAAGCCTTGGGGTTGTCCAATCCTAGGTTTGAGTTTTGCATGGATTATTAACAATTCCTCCAACTTTAGTTTAGAGTATTGGGTAGGCTAGATTAAAGAGTATTGATGTTAATCTTTCAATAAAACACCAAATATCACCAGTTGGTTCTTTACAACACCTCATAAGTGTAGCAAATTCACCAATCTATTGCCTTAATTATCATCCTTATTTCTAAGAGATGCTATAAAATGAGCTAACTCAAGTTATTGGTCACAATTGTTCCTCACCCATATTTCCTCTTTCAAGGATGATATGGGTTTTAAGGTAATTAGGGTTTGCAACCCTCAATTCTCAATTAAACATAGAATAAAGGAAAAATCCATCACAAACAACTAAGTAAATGGACAAATAATCAACACCCATGCATTAATCACCACCTAATCAAGCATAACCCCAAGAAATAAGTTTAGCTACTCATGGAAATAAAGGAAAGATATATAACAAAATTAGCATTCAATTCATCCATGGAAGGAAAAAAAATGTATTCCCAAGCTTTAAATCCAACTAAGTAGTTAACATCTCTTTTGGAAATCACTCACAATCACTCAAAATAGTGTTCTTTTCTCTTAAAAAAACTGAAAACTAGATGCTAGAAAATGATAGGGATTGAGCCTTTTATTTTGGGATTGGGAAATGTGACATTACAAGTTTGCCCCTAAATTTTTGTGACATTCACGATCGCCTCCTATTTGTTACGATTGTGACATATTCTTTGCATGAGCACCCATAATCGCAGGGAATCGGCTTACGATCGAGACACTTTTGTTTGCCAAGACACTAGTGCGATTGTGACCCTCGGATCACGATAGCAGCATTTGAGGGTTGTATCCTAGAACATCTATTCAACCTTTTATCCTTCTTTACTCTCCCTTTTCTTCTTTCCATCTTCGACTTTGGTCATCTTTCCCAGATTTTCTTGTTAAACCACAAACACTAGGAATTAGTGAATTTTATTCAAGAATTAGCCTTATTTCATCAGTTTAATCATAGTAGTGTGAAAGAAATGAGATATAGATGAGTGATAAATCTGCCACTCATCAATGCCCCTATCTTAAAGACTTTGCTTGTCCTTAAGCAACACTACTTTACACTCAGTGAGACTATCCAACTTTGACGCTAATATTTTCACCCACATAACCACCATGGTTGTGACTTTGATGCATACTAGAAATTAGTCGACAAGCATATGAAGCACTACCTATAAAACCCCCTCAAATTTAATCATATTTTTAAGATTGCAAAGAAATTTCAAGAATAATCGAGCAACAACAACCAATTCTCATTAAGTGACTTTCCATCAATAGTAAATAAAATATGCTCCTTTGTCTTAATTTTGGAAGATGCTAACTTCACCAATCTATCTTAGTTTACATGCCTCCTCATGAAAGGAAGTCCCAATACACCATATTTTTAATATATAACAAGGGACGAATGTGCAAGCACTCTCACTCTCATATGCTTGCCTTTATTTTTTATCACTACTAACTCAAAAGCACTTGATTGGAGATCCTGAAGGGCTTTTTTTAAGTTTGTAATATAGGTTCAGGAAAGGGTAGGATAAATATTTACGATAAAAATGACTACACCCTCCTTGAACTCGACATAACACTAATTAGATCAAACTTGTATCATTGACCACTTCATTCATATTTAATCACACAAGTACCTACCTTTTTCACTTTAGCTCACCCACCTTTTGAAAGCATTCTTTTTTCATTTCCTTTCTTTTTGCAATTTCATGATTTTCTTCCTTTTGTTGTTTTCTTTCCTTTTCTGTTTCATTTTCCATCATGGATTTGTTTTTAGGCACTCATTTACAAGACCATTGCTGTGATCACCACTTTCAATTTCCATCACACCACCAACTTAGGATTTTTGCCTCATGTTGACAATTTTCCAATTTAATTAGGGTAGGGTTCAAGAGAGGGATAAATTTCAAATTATTTGAGGCTTGTAATGTGGTTACCAAAGAAAGGTTAATAGTCTCAAAAAGGGAGACTACAGGTACCATTCATACATGGGTAGTCTTTTTAGGCTAAAGTGGCTTTTAACAATCACAAAGACGGCCTAATATCATTTCTCCAATTGTGCATAACTATGATTAGCTTTGAAGGACCAATGGGGCAAGTTCTAGATGGCACAAGTAGGCACAAGAATCATTCAACTTATGGTCACCTCTCATGGCATGCAAACTACTCTAGAAGGATCGAATGCATTGCCTACTTAAGAACAAAAGGAGTCATTTATCACACTACCACCACTAAAGAATGAGGAATCACAAAACAAGGCAAAGCTTTGTTACAAAATCATTCACTTCATGCCTTTGATTTTCACAAAAAAAAATTACACGGAGGGGATAATTGCTATGTACTTTACCATACAAGATTAACTATCATTAGCACCAAGCAAGACACCATCACACTTTTGGGCTCTAACGAGGGCAATACTTATGTTTACTCAGACATCATCATAGATATCATGTCAATCTCAAGTCATAATGTCATAGGTACTCAGACTTCCTCTGCACATAAGACTCCATACTAACCATGGTGATTTTTCCTTAAGTATGTCGGTACTCAATATATCATAGGGAAAAGCTTGTCCAACAACGCTATCAAAAAGGAAAATAAAAATCTAGAAATGAAAAATGAAAGAAAAATGACTAATCCACAAAATTCCTACAAAACATAAGCTTAACAAGGATACCTAATATACAAACCAAATTATTAAATCATCAAAATAGCATAACTCAAAAGCGTCTGAATAATACAAATATCCATGACAAACAAGAATACTACGGTATAATTAATTAATACTAAGGGACCTATCTCAACTGGTGCTTAGAGATTTCTCATCCTAGAGGCTTGCATATGATTGTTGTCTTGGGTCAGGTAGTCAGTTCCAGTCCAATTCTTCTTATACTATACTTTTGTTGCATTTGTGTATATATTAATTGTCCAAATTTTACAAACCCAATATGAAATATAAAATATAGATGTAGGGCACCCACATCTAAAAAGCTATAGTGTCCTTATATCATGAAAGCATAAAAGAGTTAAAGGGTTCCCTAAAACCGTATCATGGTCTTCCGTCCCTAAAACCCTTGCAGTGGGAAGTCTCTCTTTTGAATTCAGGACCTTTCACAACCCTTTCCACATTCGGGTAAAAAACTTATCCTGCCTTTTCTCCATCATTCTTATTTTAGCATAAGATTCTCTGCTCTTGATGCAAATTTTCCAAGGAGGTGTAAGTTTTCTCCAGGTTTGTGATGGTGACCCTTTGCTTCTTCTGATCCTCTATAAATTTATCATACTCGTTTTGGGAGACATAGAAGGTTTGACCTTTAGAAGACTCACCAGCCCTGTAGGTAATTTGGACACCCAATATCGGATGATCTATATCTGACTTGAAAATTCCTTAAATGGACCTACTGATGTTGGTCTACAAGAGTCTATATCATCTTCAACCGACTTACCCAAATCAATCTTTCTTTTCTTGTTCTTAGAAGTTGTGCCTTTACTACACATCTTCAATGAGTAAATATGTGTCTTTAGGTAATCCAATTATCCCCCCAGATATTCTTCAACTCCTGTCTGCTGATATAGCTCGGTGATCAGGGACAACAATAGTAGCATGGGCCTATTTTGGGACTTGTACCACCTGACCTCTGAGATAACAAAGTGACCAATATTCAAAAGAATGTTATTTAAAATATAGGCTACCTTATGGTCTCGGATAACAGGGATGTTTGTCATAGTTGTGCTTGGAGAAACATGACTACAGATGATTGTCAGCCAAATCCTTGCTTCTGCCGTGAACTCATTCAAAGTGATCTCTGTTTTTATGGTTTCCCATGATACTTTTCTCCTCGAGTATAACTGAGAGGCCAACCAACTACCTAGGGAATAATTCTTTGCCTCAAACTCTCTGTGATCAGCATTAGGCAATCCATAAAGCCCATTGGTTTTCTCGAATCCAAACTAAACTACCTTTCCCTTAATGCTCATACCTGGGTTAGACAATTTCATGGCTTTGAGATTTACATAAAACTCTCTTACCAATTATTTATTTGCCCAAAATTGATTTAAGGCAAAATATCTCCAACCCATTGCCTCCAATATCTAGTAAAAGGCTGAGAGTTTCTCGTGTATTTACTCCAATGAGATGCCTCACTCAGGGAGTAACTTCTTCTTGGCCAAATCCTCATAATATGTGCCTTGATAGTCGAGAGAGATAAATTTGTTTTGCTGGAAGTCTACCATTCTTAGCCTTTGAAAAATAAAAAACAACACACAAACATGAACCTACAAGATTTTCATGTGAAAATAATGCTATTGAAATAAGAGAAGCTAAGGAAATGACTCTAAGATCAAATTAGGACTTATGAAAGATAGTCCAAGATTTTGGACAGATCTCTAGATAGGACTCAGGTGTTGCGATCACACTCTGCTCAACCGTAATCGTGAAACCTGAAGGATCTTACGGGTCTCAGGTGCCGCGATCACATTCTAGTAAGTCACGATTATGACACCTGAAAGGCCTATCAGACAAGCTCCAGGTGTTACATTCACACTCTGCTAAATCATGATCCCAACACCCGAGGGTTCATCATCCCCATGATTCCCAAACTTGAATTATGTAATCTCTTCACCAATTTTGTTGGCACACATTATACAAATAAAAAAATATGACCCCTAATTAATAATTAATAAGAAATGCCCTCTAAATTATAGTAAAACACTCAAAGAATTTGTTTGGGACATTTATCAAATACTTGGTATGCATCTCAAAATTCCTACTTATTTTGAACAAATTTGGGTACTCAAAACTTCCCAAATCATGTACACACAAGGAGAAACACCAACTACACAAGAATAAGCAACTTCAAACATGAATTAAGAAAAGAAATCTCAAACCCAACTCTTGGCCCTAAGTATGCTTCTAAGAATCAATTTACACAATTAAAGAGGAGATTCAAGAGACATACATGATGTTTGTATGAAAATGTGGATGAATATCACTTTGAAAACTATTTGGACTTGATAAAAATTGATTAATTTTGGGTATTTGAAGGGGGGAGGGAGTTGGAACTATTTTGGAGATAGTTCAACCCTTTTATAACTGCTAGGATCGTGATCGCATTAGGTTTCCATAATCGTGATATTCCATTAACATGAGGCATAACGATCACAAACCCTAGAGGAGATAACGATATCCAAGGATTACTTGAGTAATACCTGAGTGTACGGATCGCGATCCCAATCTGTGTGTCACAATTGCGATAATTGAGACCATTCAATTCCCCTATTTTTCACTGGTGCATCACCAAACTCAATTCTAGTCCGCTTATTGTCTCCCCAGTTTCTCAAATCACCTTCTAAGTGCCCAGATTTTATGGATTAATCAAAAAAAAAAACTAAACTAACAATCTAAATTCAAAGGATACTTGCAAAATTAATGGCAATGATAGGTTGCCTCCCAACTAGCGCTTCATTTAATGTCGTGACATGACGCCCATTCATTTATTATTATGTCTCCACTTAGAGGATTTGAATATTCAACCCAAATTTAGATCAACATATCTTTGAGATACTTGGGGCACAAATAAAGATGCAACGATACGTATTCTATCTTGCCATTTTAAAGATTTGAACCTTTTATCCAACTTCACATCAAACTTCTGAGTAGACTCATTTGGTATTGGTGAGAACATCTTTGAGCCACTAGTTAAATGTTGGATTTTGAACTTCTTGTCCTTTAAGTGAGGGATGCCATTTCACCCATTTGGAACGACAAACTCTAAAATATAGGTATTTTATTCCTCATCATCAAAATTCTTTATTTGCTCGGGTGGTTTGACTTCCATCATATCCACCAAGGATAATATCAAAAAGTGATTGGAATGAGGTCATCTTCCTATTTTCAAAGTTGTGTTCTTCTTGGCATTCTTTGTGTTCTTCTTGGCATTCTTACCCCGATATGAACTAGAGCTTTCACAAAGGATTATCTTGGCTTTTTCATGCAACTCTTGTATTTTTCCTCAATTTTGGCATCTTTTATTGTTTTTTGGTTGGTTAGTTTGAAAATCACCAAGAATTATTCAACATTGAGCTTAGACTCATCTTTATTGGAAATCTCTTTAACACAATCATGCATATTCATTTGATTTTGAGCACCACATGCTTCAGTTCTTGATTCAATTCAATTTTCTATTTTGAGTGGCCATTTCCAATTTAATCAACACTTGACACTGCTTAACATGAAATTTGAGGGCTTCATCTACCATAGACAACATACTATCAAGTTGACTCTCATGAAATTTAAGTTTTTGAGTTTGATTCATCAGCTATTCTTGGCTCATGATTTCTTCCTTGTCAAGTTTTTCTTCATTTTGAGACTTAGTAATCTCTTGCAAAAGTCCTTCCATGGAGAATTTGATATCTTCAAAAACTTTATCATCCCCTTATTGGACTAAGTCACACCATTTATCCAAGGCTTTTCAACATTTTCCATTCCTCTCCGTTATGTCCTTTAACGTCTCCTCTATTTGCCTCCTTGGCGAGTCTAAGTCCTCTTTATCTTATAGTTAAGCTATTTCTTCGTTTTGGTAAATTTCGTATGAGTCATCACACATATTTGGATCAGCCACATGGTTTGAAATCTCTTCTTCATCAACTTTATTTTGAAGATTGGGTATATTCATGGCACTTGAAAGGTTGGCAACCTCACACACTTCTTTTTCTTTTTTTCACTTCTCTTTCCAAATGCCTCCATGGATTGATTCAAGAGATGAATGTCCTCTCCTATTGTAGAATATAGTTAGAAGCATTGCCTTGATGTCTTTGTAACCAGTACATTGTTCTTCCTTTGTCACATCATGAGATCTATAAAACTCATAAGAAGAACTAGACTTTTTGTTAGCATAATTAGGGGAGGAGACATTTGGACAATCACTTAAATGTCCATCTCGACCACCATATAAAGAAAAATCATAATACCAATGGGATTGAGATGGTGCACACACATCTATCCGGGGAGCATATTTACAATTTGTCAGAAATGGGGTCCACCACAATGTAAACAGATTATCAAGATAAGATTTACAACCACCAAACTCATTTTCATTCCATGATGCAATAGTGACAAGTAGACAAAAACAAAAAATAATGTGAACTAAAACACCACGGCTAACCCAAAAGTCACTAACAACACTACAATAGCGAAACTATGTATCACTCCCCGACAACGACGTTATTTTTGAGAACACTAAAACTTACACTCAAAATTGGATGTAAAGTGATCATCGTCAATATATACCCAATGAAGAGACGGGATCAAATCCATGAGGAGTGAAGACATAGATTTTAATACCTGCGAGTCTTGGTAGTTAACTTGACGTTAACCGGTAGTGCAAAATAAAACAACAAATAAATGTAAATAGGGGGTTGATTTGAGTAATTTTGTCAACAATGCTTAAAAATTATTATGAGATTGAAATATTATGAGATTGAAATATCAAGGAGTGAATTCAAGTTGGGAGAAGCCTTGGGGTTGTGCAATCCTAGGTGGGAGTCATACATGGATTATTAACAATTCATCGATTACCATCACAATCGTGACATCTTCTCTTCTTGAGGACCTGCAATAACGAGAAATCGACTTATGATCGGGATACTTTTACCTACTAGGATACTAGTGTGATCAAACCTCAAATCGCGATAGAGGCATCTGAGGGTCATACCTAAACTTTTCCAAAAAGAACGCTAGAAGTTAGAACAAAATTGGCACCTCATTATGAAATGATCGACATTGGCACTCCGTGCAACTTGACTATCTGTTAAATGAACAACTTGGTATAATCCTTTCGAGAATAGCTACTCCTCATAGTCAAGAAGTGAGTAGACTTGGTCATCCTATCTACAATAACCTAAATAGAATCAAAATGATTTTGAGATCGTGAAGGACCCATAACAAAGTCCATATTAATCATCTCCCACTTTCACACGGATGGTTATATCTCTTGCAAAGTATAACCTAGCCTTAGATGTTCCGCCTTCACTTACTGACAGACCATACACTTGGCAACAAAATTTTCCACATGCCTTTTCATGTTATTCCACTAATAGATTTCTGTCAAATCATGTTATATTTTGGTTAAACTTGGATGAACTATATATCTTGGACCCTGATCCCCTTCTAAGATCCTGACCCATAACCCATCTTTATTACGAACACACGACCTTACTTGATACCTCAATTTACTATCTCCGCCAATCTCAAATACCATAACCTTTTGTTGTCCCATGCCATCTTTGATTTGAGTAAGTATGGTATCCAAAGCTTGTTTCTCTTTAACCTCAGCCCTAAGGTATGATTTAACCACTTCCTAAATAATTATCTCTCCATCCTCGGAATCTAAAAGACAAACTCCTAAATTAGCAAGTGATGAATATCCTTATCAGTCCTTTTTCCTCCTCCCCAACATGGGATAGACTCCTAATGGACAACCTGCTAAGAATGTCAGCAACCATATTAGCTTTACCTGGATGACAATTTAGACTTATGTTGTTGTCCTTATGTAATTCGAGCCACCGTCTGCGTAAACACATACTGCAAGATTATAAGGAAAAAAATAATCAAAAAAGGCACCCACAAACTCTTCCCATACAGCTGAATCAGCATTATCACCTCTTAACTTCTTCTGCTCCTCATACCATTGATAAGCCACCCCTTTCAACTAGTATGCTACAAGCTCCATACCATCTAATTCACTAGCATGCATAACTCTAAAGATTTTCTCTATCTGATCTATAAATCCCTGAGGGTTCTCATCAACCTTAGAGCCTCTAAAGGTTGGGGGATTTAACCTTATAATCTGGCCAACTCGGGTGACATCAGATGAACTGGAAACAGGACCCATATGATTAGTTCAATAAGATTATGATGCTACAAGATGAGCAAACATATGGATGGACTAACAAAACTCTGTATTCAAAATATCTCCCTAAGGGGATTGAGTAGAGGCAACACCAACTCGAAAGGTCCAAGGAGGACTAGTGGAGACCATCGGGACCCCAGGTGGAGCGGTAAGTCAGGAGTAGGGGACCTAGATTGAGTTTGCATTCCATGAATAGGGCAAATTTTCTCTGCATTTATCCCAATTGCGATGGCAGTTCCAGTTGAGTTCCTATGATCATCAAAACTTCAAGGAGGCATGGTTTGAAATGTAGGTAAATAAAAAGTTAGAGAAAACTCAAAGTTACTAGAAAACTCAAAGTTACTAGACCCTCTAGCACAAAATTAAACTTAAAGAAGGGAAACATTCCTAAATATCTTGTAGCCTTCCCTTATAAGTATGGCACGCTACACACCCATAAAAAGGACTCTACTCGGCATGACTTTATGGACACCCAATGGACCTGAACCATGCTTTAATACCAAGCTTGTCACGATCCAAACCTAGGTATGGCCATGTAATACCCCGTACTCCTAAACTAGCCTAAATTCAACCCAAAGATATCAAAGACATGTTTTAAAGATGAATCCATGTTTATACATGTGGTATTTTCAAGATTTTTACTTTTTATCATATGGGAAATTGAATAAGTTTTCCATGATACCGAATTCGCCCAAATCCGACACCCGGGTGAAGAGTTAGAGCCTTTTTAGTAAGGCAGTATACCACCTTAGCCATCAACACGTCACAGAGCAGGACAAAATGGCAATCATCAAAATCCAGTGAGTCTTCGCGATTATGGCGTATCACGCCAGGGCTCAAATTAAGAATTATCCTTTTTCCAGTGTCTCAGCGCAATGTTTCCGCGTTGCACCAAACTTCTAGGTTGAAAAAAAAGTGGCAACGCGATAGCCCCACATCACGCCACTATACAGATTCCTAATTTCCAGTTCCAGTGAATTGGCGCGATAGTGGCGCATCGCGCCAAGGATGAAAATTAGGAAATTTTCACTAAAAGTAATATGCACGTCAAAGAGTTAAAAGGGTCAATTTCCCACCCCTATTTAAACCCAATAACACATGATTCAACCATTTTTCATCCAAAACATAATGTTTCTCTCAATTTTCTCTCAAGAACAAGCTAGGGTTTTCAATTGGGGATTCAAATTCAAGAATCTCTCTGTCAATCTTCATAGAATCAAGAACTAAGGTATGCACAATGTTCATTCATGGATTCCTTTCATCCATGAAGCCCAAGAATCAAGTTTTAAATCTTGTATTGTGAATATTTTATTGTGGGTTTATTATGTTCATGTGATTATGGTTGTATGGTTCCCAAGTTGGAATCCTTATGTGTTGTTCATAAACCTATGCTAGTATGTAGTCTGAAACATGTGAAATTGAGTTGAAACATGGAGTTTTGTTGTATTAATTTGATGGTCATGCCTATGCCCTAAGTCATGCATCCTAGGTGTTTGATAAAATGCCTAAGAGAATAGAAATTATGAAATATAGCTTAATTGCAACCCAAGTGATAAATGCATGCTTTACCCAATGACCAAGAATGACTTCCATGATACTGTGTGCATTATGAATGGTTGAGGGAATGTCAATGAGAATAGGTTTATGAAATTATAACATGTTTATATACAATTCCATTCATGTACAAGACCATGATAACTATGTGCTTTATGAAATACCTAAATTGATGTATTATGAATTGTTGATATTGGTCTTGTGTTCAAGAAGTGTCATGCTGTGTCAGTTTCATGTTATCGAGTCCTAGGGGTACTTATACCCCACAATTTAGCTATGTTCCTAGAGCCAGTGTCATGTTTTCATGATACTCTTAGCCAAGACATGATCAGTAGAATTTAGTCAGTCATGTGACTCAGGAAAACTTGGTAAACTCAGTATCAGTCCAGTCTTATTCAATAATCTCAGTAATCTCAGAAATCTCAGTGATCTCAGTCAGTCATCATGTCCCAGTAGTATTCAATTCAGACCTTAGTAAACTCAGTCAGCTAGCAGAACTCAGTAGCATTCTGTCAGTTAACAGAATTTAGTAGTATTCTATCAGTCAACGGAACTCTATAAATACAGTTTAGTCCAGTTTAGTTAATCATGTTCAGTGTCTGTTAAGATGGGAGTAGGAATTAACATCGAGTGAACCCAAGGATGGGAACATAAACTATCAGATGTGGGTGTCATTCTTAGAAGCAATCCTTGCATTCTAGAACTATATAGCCAGCATAGGTTGAGACATCAACACTGTCAGATGAGGGTTGATGAGGTGGATAAACACTGTCAGATGAAGGTCCCATCGTTCTATTTTGGGGATACTGTCAGATAAGGGTCACTCATAACTTTTCTTTACCAGTGGTGAGGTATTGACACCTTTCCAATTGGGGTTACAGATTGGACCCCAACACAGCTATAAAGCTTATTAGGGGCATGTCGACTAGATGAATACTTACCACAATTTCAATTATAGAATTAGGACTGTCAGATATAGTTATTTAGTCTTAGTAATAGAACTCAGATAGTTTTTTAGATTTTAGGACTGTCAGATACAGTCAACTCATAATAGTACAGAACTCAGCTAGTTCCATCAGAACCTAGACTGCCAGATATCGTCGCTCAGTATCAGCTATTTTAGTTATACAATTATCAGTAGCTCATGTTATCAGTATTCAAACTCAGTAATCATGTTATCATAATCTCAATTAATAGTATATTAATTATATAAAACCCATGTTATTAGTATTCAATTTCAGGACTTCAGATACAGTCAATCAGACCAGTTCTTCATAATCAGAACTGTCAAAAATAGTTTTTTCTTTATTAATAATATAACATCAGTTCCTCAGTACTCTATAGACTCAGTTATTTAGTATCCCAGTATTAGCACTCAGATATCAATAAATCCATGTTATCAGAATTTATGAGTTAGTGTTATCACGAATTTAGTGACAATCTCTTATTCATGCATGTATTCTCACGTTCATGTTATTCAGTCAGTTAGTATTGTTCATGTATATGAACCATTGCATTCAGCCTACCTCACTTGCATTCCAGTACATTCAATGTACTAACGTATTTGTGCTATGGTATTTTATACCATAGGTTTAGAAGTACGAGCTCTCAAGCATCCTTAGTAGATCAGACATTCAGCAGTCAAACTTATAGTGAGTCCTCATCATTCGAGGATAAAATGATTATTTTATTACTTTATTATTTCAGTAGTTCAGAGTTAGTTGGGGACATGTCCCATCAACTCCACAGTTTTCGGATAGTTTAGAGGCTTTCAGACTACAACATATTTTAGACAGTTTATTTCAATTTTAGGTATTGTTATACCCCATTACAGACATTATTTGATATTCAGTATTAGTATAGTTTTGAAACTTATGGCCTTATATCTTACATTCCATATATTTACAGTATATTATTTAGTGCTCAGTTACAGATATCAGTCATGGGTTAGCTTGTGGTACTTCGGGGTCATGAGCACTGTGTAGCATTCTGGGTACTAGATTTGGGGCGTTACAGGTCATGATGGGCATCTCAATCCCATAGAGGGCCAGAGATAACCCCCTATCCTTACCTCAAGAGCACAATAAAAATATATAGAAGAACCCAACCAAAATAATAAGAGAGATAGATAAGTTAAAAAAATTTGAGAGTCAAAACAAAACAACCACAACATTCCAATACTATTCATAAAAGCCTCTAATCCAAGAATACCGACTATGTTGGGACATGACCCTGACTATGACAAAAGAATCTAAAGTTACTGGGAATAAAAAATAAACTAGTGAAATAATGAGGCCTTTTGAAATATGAAGGCTCACCACTTTACAACTGATCAACAAGATAACCTGACCACCTAAAGCTGCACAGAATCAACAAAAAAGTCCTTGAAACCTATATCAGGAAGTGATGTAGCATCCCAAAATAGTCAATGAGGGGAGCACTGGCATGTAACCTAAGGGAAAGGATAAAATAATGAATTTACCACAAGTCCAGTCATAAACAACATGCACAATATTTATACATATACAAAGGATGTTATGATATGGAAAAAGGTGATGAAATATGATCGTTTAAAGATTTAATACTGAACTGTATAGCTCGTACCGACCTGAAGTCACCCATGGGCTATATGGGTCTGGCTCCCCCGTCGGAAAGGCCTCTGTCCATGTTAGCTGCATGTACCGGAGAATAAGCTAAAGCTATCAATAGTCAATTAGCCTTCCAAAAATATACTGTACAAATTTGATACAATGGTCATTGACCCCCAACATCAGCAAATGTGGTTTCAGTGTTGGTCCCCCTAGGACTACACTTTTTAGGTGAACTACATAATTCCATTTAAGCATAAATTAAAATAATTTGCACATAAACCAACCATTTGCCATGGATTCTTTTATTAAGTAATTTCTCAACTTGGTATCATCATACCAATATGCTTGAAAGCTATTTCGTTTATGCCAAACCAATCCATATAACCAAATTAACTCCATTTATTGGTTTAAAAATCCAAACCATAGCCACCAAGGCATTTAAATCCTTTTATCCATTTATCTTTAATACAATGCAGTGTTTCCAAAAGATGAGTTAAATTTTATACAAATCCATATTTGAAAACAAAGATTATAAAGTGGGTAGAGGTTAATGTGATTACCAAGGAAAAATTTCATCAATTTAGTGAAACCCGTGTCACCCATTTCAACCATTAGAACAATACACCAATTAGTCCCAAAAATTCAATTAAAGCATCAAAAATCCATTAAACACAAGGAAAAAGTAGTTAAGTGTGAACAACCAAAAACTCGCAACCCAATTTCAAACTCATCAATTCAAATCACATGAATATTGAATAAATTTATTCCACAATGTATAATACAAGTTATGAAATGAGTAACATGCCTGAAATATACAAAAAATCAAAGAGGAATTGGAGTTTAGAGCCCGAATGATGAAATCCTTGTAAAACCTTTAAATTTTCTTGACTTGGGAGTTAAAAAGGAGAAGAGTAAGGTTTGAACTTGATACTTGAAGGAAGAAGGGGTAATTTAGGTGTTTTTATGTCATTTAAGGGGTAAAGGAAAAAAAAGCCCTTGACCCCAAGTAATGGAAAACAAAATTGGAAAAAATTACATAATAGCATGGCATGCCGCTATCACAGAGGGTAGCCGGCATGCCACTCTATTATCACGATGACTAAGTGGTGTGGTACACCACTATCGCAGACACTTACTACCTCAAGGTCCCAAAATAACCCTAAACCCTTTCTAAAATTTTAAAACTTTCCCAAAGCACCCTCTTAACGTCCTTTATCATGATTCAATTCTAAAATTAATATTATGCATGCGAGAGGTTCAATAATAAATTGGTCAAAATTTTTTGGGGTCTTACACGAAGTGGGAATAATCCCTAGGTAACACATCTTCATAATCCTGCAAAACAATGGTAATAGAATCGGGGATAGGAGATATAGAATGGTTAAAATAAAAACCATAGGCTTGGAGGAACATCTGTATTTTGTCATCATGCTCCTTGAAAAGATCTTTTTCCCTAGCCAACATCTCCAAAGGACTCTTCTCTTTCAACTCTTTCTTCTCCTCTTCTTCATCCTTCTCCTTTCCTCACCTTGTTTCTTTCCCTTTTTTTTTTAATTTTCTTAGCTTTTGGTGACCCTCCTTCATATGAGATGGGAAAAGCAGATAAAGAGTGAATATTTGACCATTCAGCTTAAAATAATATCAATTGGTCTCCCATCATGCTTGGTTGAACGATTATATTGCCATGGACTCCCATGTAAGAAATGATAACCTTGTATGGCTATCATGTCATAATAAACCTCATTATGATAATTCCTAACTTTGAACTAAATTGCCACTTTCCTAGTCACCGTTTACTCACCACAATCACTTAATTTGAAGCTCATTTGGTGTGTCATGTTTGGTTTATAGGAAACTTTAAGAAATCAACTAAAGTAGCACTAGCCACGTTAGCACAACTTTCTCTATCAATGATCAAAGAGCACATGTTTTACTTTATACAACATTTAGTATGGAATAGATTCTCCCTTTGACTAGGATTATCTAGTTCCTTACTAATCATTGCACGCCTCACAATAAAGTTTGGAACTTTATACTCTCTATTTTGAGGCCAAGTATCTCCATTATCCTTCTCTGCTTGCTCATATTCTTGGGCCCCTCTCTATCTTGGGCTTTTTTATCCTTCTAATATTTCAATCCCACCTCTTCTACAAGGTAATATAATTTCCCTTCCCAAGGATCATATTTCTCCAATTGGGATATTCATTTGACTTATGTCTCCATCCTTGACATTTATAACTTTGAAAATCTTTAGAATTGAGAGTAGGATATTTGTTACCTTTATTCATTGATGGATACTTTGGAGTGGTCTTCTAGATGGGATTCTTGTCATTGGACTTGTAGTCCTTGTTCTTTTTCCATGCCTATAATGACTGAGCTACCTCTTTACTCTTACTCCAAGTGTTGGTAGATGAGTACCCTTTTGGCTTGTAAGTTTCCCTTTCTTTGATATTCCTCTCAATATCCAAGGCTCCTTGGAATATTTCTTCTATGGTTTCAAACTTATGGATAGTCATACATGAGGATATTTCTTTGTTCAACCTAACCTTGAAGCATATGATATCATGGTTCATGTTGTCACGATGATCAAGCTTCAAGATCAATTGTTAGAATTCATCTTATTAGGCCAAGACACTCTTTATTACTTGCCTCAGGTTGTATAACTTGGTAAGTAGCTCATGTATATTCCTCTACGACCCATACTTTTATCTCACGAGTCCCTTCAATGCATCCCACAGGGATGGTTGTCCATTATTCAATGCATTTATAAACATCTTGACATAATCCCACCACATATTGGCATACCTTCAAAGTGAGATATGCCATAGCAAATCTTCTTATCTTTGAATATATTATTAACTTAGAAGATCCTTTCACAAGAGAAATCCCACGAGAGATAAGTTTCTGGATCACTCTTGCCTTTGAAAGTTAGAATACTAACCTTGATTAAATTGATACCCACATCTCGATCCCTATTACCTTATTGGTTCAATTGATCATAACCTTGGGGTTGGTTTCCCAAGTTTTCTCTACCTTTAAGCACCGGAAAAAATCTTTATCCTCGACCTAGATAACTTTTTTGATATATTGGTCTATCTCTTATTTTCTCTGCCAACACGTCGGTATCATTGAATGGTCCATACTCCTCTTATAGTTCTTCTCCATCTTCTTATTTTATTTGGATGGGTTACTTTTGGTTAAGGGGTGTTTGAAATAGGGGAATTTAGTTTAGTAGAGGTTGGGGTATTTGATTTTGAGGTTCATATTATCGTGTTTGGTTGAATTGAGGTTGGAGTGTTAGAAAGGGATTTTGGTTTTGTGGATTGGTAGTGGCTTGAGAGATGGAATCATGTGCTTATATGGGTGGATTAATCATTTAGTGAAGGTTTTTTTAGGGAATGCAAATGGAATGATTTGGACATGCCAACTAGTCGAGGCATAGTAGTGTTGAGGTATGGATAGGGATTAATTTAGTCGACCTTCCACATTATCCCCTCTTCTACCTATGAGTTACACACTCCCTTTAAGGGAATCCATCTTAAGGTCAAGGGAATTTATCTTTAGGTCCATGGAATTACGGTTGAGAGTTTCAATGGCCGCTAAAATTAACACTTGTTGAGTGGTTTTCCATGGTTTGCAAAGTTTTGCCTTTCATAGCCATTATACCTATGAAGAATGACACTCACAAAGACAACAAACACATTAGCGTTAGAGAAGTTAACCTCACGACTCTTCATACCTTTGTTTACCTTACACTTGGTTCACAAATGTTTAAAGATGGTTTATACTCTATGTGGTAATTGAGGTGTCAAGTGCTACTCTTGATCGGATTGGATTCTTGTTTGAAGGATTAAATTAAAGATGTAAGGACTTGTATCAAGAATTAAAAATGATATGAAAAACAGAAAAGCTTGAAAGAAATCGGATGATGAAAAATTCGAACTTAATAAATAATCAACCAACTTAGTAGGTGAATTACTAGTTGTTGAATTTGATGTTAGGGAGGCTTGATCTGTTCATTTGGGAGGTATCACACACCTTGGGCACAGGTCAAGAGTACTTCTAACGTAGGAGGGAAAGACTGCTCACTGCCTTGAGATATGGCAGCAACCCTAGTGCATGTCCAACATAGGTTGGGTATAGGAGGAGCCTTAGATAGCCTTGAGGTACAGCAGCAGGCTGGGAGCAGCTGCAACACATCTTGGGTGTAGGTCAAGGGAAAGTTGTCCGCCCTTGCTTGCCAAAAGGATGAAAATTCCCCTTGATTGGTCTCCTTTACACTCTTCTATTGGAATGTGCTTGGAATCCTTTGGAGATGCTCTAGTACAAACACCTTTTCACTCTTTTCTTTCTTTTTGTTTTTTGGGTCAAAACTCACTTTTGGATGAACTTTCAAGATAAAGATATCAAGCTTCTTCAAGAACACTAAGAGCACCTTAGCCGGAATGAGCTGAAACTTTGAACTATGCACCTTTCATTATTCGAAACTCATTCTACATATTATTTTGCTCATATTCATCGCCCAAGACTTCAAATCTTGCAACCCACTTTAAACTTCTTCAAACCCAAGCTTCCAATGATAGTATAAGACTCAATATCACTCCAATTTAGTTTAAATTTGATATATGGACCCTAATACTATTAGGAAACTCAAATCTAATACTAGAAATACAAGAAAACTCAAAATTTAACCCAAGACCTAAAATATTGATAGTAATATTTTTTTGTGATTTTGATTTTTCAAGATGAGTAGACCCAAGATTTTGTAGGAATGAAATCAAGCTCATCTCTGATATCAAATGATAAGAATCAGAACTACAAAACTAGAAATGAACTACGAAAGCAAGTAACAGATAATCGATAAAGAGATAGATAATTAGACACAAGAAGAAGAAGTAACTAAGAACAAAATGATATATTAAATCCTAATACACTTAATTACAAGTTAACTTAACACCTAATTCTTACGGCAGCCAAGAGGGAGATGAACGCCCTCTAAACCAACGTTCATAAACAAGAGTTCAACAAAAGTTGTCCAACACTTTCACTCAATAGAGAGGCATTTATCAATTCATCAATAATCAAGTAAAACTAAGAAAATAAGATAGCTCTCAAGTATTTATAATTTAGGCTAATCAATATACATTTAAGGTCCAAAAGTGACCCAATTACAAGAAAAATCCCATTAGGGGCTGTTTTGACCTGCTCTTGAAATGCTAGAGTGGTTCAATGGCGGATCCAAAGAGCCTTGGGCGCATATCCCTTCAACGAAGATTTCTAGCCTAGTTTTTCATTCCCTTGGCTCCTCCATCAGTCCTTGACCCAATATGAGTGCGATCATTATCACATTCCACCCTCTTGATGGTAAGAAAACTTCTTCAAGTATCTCCCACTTCATGAACAATCCTTGGATACATTGGAGCTCTCAGGCTTGAGTTCTAGTAAAAGTCTTGATCTAATTTGGATTGTATCAAACTGATTGAAATAAATGAAGTATATGATAATTTTCATTCGGTAATAAATTAACATATCATACATACTAATCATTTGATTGTGAAAGGTTAAACTGATAACTTCTATTTTCATTCAGTACTCGCTTTTGGGCTGAATAATTCAGATTCATGCTTGAAAGTGTCCCCTTTAGGGTATAACACTCCTTACGAAATTCTAGTTCAATATCCATAACTCAAACTTGAAACCTCTGATTAAGGATGAAGAATTACTAATTACCATGAAATATACGTAACCTTTCTTTGCCATGAGACTAAGTTTCTTCTAGAATTTGCAATACTTAAAAAGAGTCTTGATGTTAACATTGTTGGGAAAAAGTGAAAATAATAAAAGGTTGAAATACAACTTGTAGAATTTTCTTTCATTTGCTACAAATTGTAAACCAAAGATTTTTTTTAATGGCTCATGAATATCAGAGAAGTTTCCTTTAGCAGCTCTTAATATTATCATAAGTATAGTGAGTTTTTGTCTAATATGTCATTATGGGTCCGTTGTAGTTTATGTACACTATTAAAAATGCAAAATTGTTGCACTAGATCTCTACTCCATATTCATTACACAATACTAAAAGTTTATACATCTCTATGATTAGTTTCAGTATATTTTGAATATCAACTTATACTATAAATAATATATATGGTCTATAAGAAACACTAGATGTCCAAATTTACAATTAAAATTTAATGCACTAACCCTTAGTACATTTCATAAGTCACTTTTTTTTAGGAAAACAACACTATGATATGTCAATAAAACCATTATAATGATGTCGAAGTCATCACAATCGGTTGAACAGGCAGGATTCATCTATCTTTAACTGAAAATTTCAAGTTTGAACCTCAAAATAAAAATAATTCTGGTAGGGAATCTCTTAACCTTTTCATGAGTTTACACGATGTGAATTTGTAACTCACTTGCCCCGACTAATCTAGACTTAAGTTGTGTAAGACTCATTTAAGGGGAAAGAGCTCAGTTAAGAGAAAAGCGGTCTCAGTTAGGAATTTGTCCCTTCCCAGGACTTAAATTCAATATTTTTGGGTAGGGTGAACAAAAATAAAGCAAAATTGAATCAAACCACAAACCAAAAAAAACCTGACTAGTGGTTTGATTGAGATGCTAGAATCCTCAAGCCATCATACCAACTACTCTCACCTTCTTCTTTTGTCTTCTTTTCTTCTTACCTTGTACCATGTTCCCATGCCCTTATATAGTTTGTACACCACATCACACTCCGCTATAGTGTCATAATCCTCTTTAGGTATGTTCACCCACTTGTACAGCTCAGTAATCAAAGAAGGCAAGAAAATATTCCTCACCAAACTCTCTTAGGCATAAGTGTTGTGCCACTACTCCATGATATATTCCCCCACATTCATCTAGATCCACACTAGAGTATACACCATCATCATAACCTGGTGGAAAACCATACTTTTCATGTTTCCTGAAGGATGAATGCTTTGGGACATGACTTGTAGCCACACCTTAGCCTCCTTTGAAAATAAGCACTCTTGGTCCCTTTTAGGCCCGACCACTTCACTTTATTTTCTTGATCCTTCATTGATAAGACCCTATCCACTTATTGTAAGTCTGTCTCCTGGGCTTTAGCTTCAACAACAATATTTAAGAGGTTAGAGGCCCCTAGATCTTCATTAATAGTTGTTGAATCCACTATGATATTTTTTCCTTAGATATGCATAGTGAGGAGGGGGACTGACCAAACAATAATAGGGAGATTGACATAAAACTTTTGAATGATCTCCATATTTTATTATGGGACTAGCTTCATCACCATCTCCTTGTAACGACCAAAATTTTTGATGTCATATAACAAATGTGTATGTGTGTGATTTGACTATTTTACTCCTCCCCATAGTTGAATTATAGTATTTGTAGGGTGTTGGAGTTAAACTAATGGTTTTCGGTGCATTTTTGTGCCTTTTATGCAATATTGTGGCTTTTGGAGGCTTTGAAAGCCTTATTCTGAACTTCAGTGGTAATCTTTTGATACTTAAGACAAATGGATGAATGAACTGTGCCAACAGATCTGTATTGTCAATTTTAGGGTTGTAATATATTCGGTGCAATTTTATGGATTTTAAATCTCATTTTGGCCCTTGGTTTGGAAAATTATAATTTTGGATTATAGAGGTCAACTCTTTGAAATGATGACTTTTCAAAAATTTGATATCACCATTAAGTCCAAAGAATCAAATTTAGTGTGGTTGTAGTTTTTTTTTTATTGTATATCGGATTCCAAATAAGTCCTGAGGCTTTGGCAGAAACTTGGAAGAATTTTCAAGTTTCTGTTGGTTTCTGGTGCATCAACGATCGCACCATTTGACGGGCGACCGCACTAGCATGTGCAGAGAGGGTAGTGCAATTTCACTAAGGGTATTATCAATCTCCAAACCTCCTCTAGATTCTAGAGTGTGCGATTTCACATGGGTATGCGACTGTAATACCTGTTTACCTTAAAGGAGTATAAATAGATGCCTTAGATCGCAAATTAGCTTATTTTTCATCTATAGCTTCAGAGAAAAAAATCCTATACTATTGTGATATCTTGAAATTGAAGGTTTTGAGTGCTTGGGAAGCTATATTAACATTCATTTCTTGATTCTTTTATGGATTTAAGGTCAAAATCCACCCTTAGTTGAATTTCATGATTAATTGATCAAACCCCCAAAATCTTAGGGCTTGATTTTAAATCCCAATTTCACTCCTTTTCACTTGAATAATGTTCCTAACCCCATTGTTACTAATTTTTCCTCAGTTTCACCTTCAAAACAACTTTGATCCATGATTTAAAAGTGGATTTTGAAGGTTTTATTCGATAAAGTTTAAAAATTCTTTTCTTAGATTTGGACCTTGTTTTTAGCTCAATTTTACTTGTTTTTTTAGATGAAGGTTCATAAAAGTAGAAGGAACACATTTTTGAAATAAAGTTACAATTTTGCCTTTTTTGAAAAACCTTTTTTGGGGGTCCATTTTGACCCCAATTTAAAAATAGATAATATAGGTGTCATTGGCTTCCTTTTAACATGTAGACTTTATATTCTTATGTTTTAGTTAATTTTGGGTCTGTTCGTGAGGTGTTAGGCTTTGTGTTTGAAGTGCAGCAGGCTGGTTTCATCATTCGTGGTAGGTTATGGCTTAACTCTTTCGAACTGGGATGGGTGGTTAATTTATATAAAAATGCATGTTAAGGGGATGAGATCTAATCATTAATTTGGCTATATTAATGTGTTGTGCCTGTGTGGGGCCTATATGTGATGTAATTATAAGTTTTGAGATATTATGTGATTAATGTAACTGTGTGAGGTCTTGTGTGATGTTGATAGTCTAAAATACATGTGAATAATTGTAATGTGTTATTTAAATGCCAATTGTGGTACCATTGGTGTATTGTGTTATATTCATACTTTATTTGGCATATGAATCATATGGAATTTCAAGGATGGTGGAAATAATGAGTGAATATTGGCTCACGTGGTTATGGAATATACATTGTAGATGGTTGTGGAAATACATCATTATGGTTGGTTGTGGAAATACATTATGTGGTTGGTTGTGGAAATATTAATTTTTATTAGTTGTGAGAATTACATCCTCATATCTTACTCATTCATAAAACATTCTTACCACTATGGCAACATCTGTGAAACACTGGCAACACCTTTTTAAAACCCTTCCCGAGGGATGTGCCAAGATAAAATATTATGACATCTTATAAAACCCTCTCCAAGGGATATTCGAGGGAGTATATATGATGTATGTATTGTATATGGGTTGATGAACCCTCCATAGGTCCTACATTGGTAGACATGCCTCTATAGGTGTATATGAAGACTGTGTGATGGTCTCGAAGGTTGTGTGACAACCTCATGCATCATCATCATCAACATCATCATCATAATCAATCCAACTATATTTACTTCATTATGGTTGCGATGTGATTGTATTTTTGATTTAACTTATTACCTACCTAATTATTCTATCTTTTTATACTTGTGCTCAATGAAATTGTATGTATATTGTCCTTTCTTTTCCTACTTGGATGTGGTATATTGTACATTTGTGGGTTTTTTTGGTTCATTAAAATATATGTGATATATGAGAACTGTTAGTGCAAGCGGTGTGGGATATCATTGTGGGACATTTTTTTTTACTACAGGTGACGTGCCCTTAGTGTGCATTTTTATGTCTTATTTTCCACTTTGCTCAATCAGCCTATGATACCTACTGAGTACAAGTGGACCGTACTCACTCCTACTGTACCCTAGTGTAGATTCAGGTTCAGGTGTACCCTACGTTGCTTGACTCAGGCGATTGTTAATGCTTTTAGGGTAGTGGATGATTTTCAAGCGTCCAGATATGTTTTACTATCTTTCTCTATTATTAGACTATGTCTTTACTAATTTTCAGAGATAGAGTTGTATCTATTGTATTTCTTATGTATTTTATTTGGATTTGAGGTCTACTAGATACGTTCTTATACTATTGACATCAGGTTTTAGGAGATATGTCTTTATTGTTGATTATATTCTTTTTGCATTTATTATTCTTATTTGGTTCAGCTTCATTCTATGAGCTTTATCATGGGAGTAGTTTTGTCTTTTCCCTTTTGTGTACCAGTTTGGGTGGTAGTCTTACTTGTTAGGGTTCACTACAAAAAGTATCATCATGACCTTTGGTTTTTAGGTCATGACAAATTAGTATCAGATCAGCCACATTCACTGGTCTTAATAGTGTAAGAATAAGATGTCTAATAGAGTCTTGCAGATTGGTATGTAGACATTCATATCTATCTTTGAGAGGCTATAAGATGTCTTTAGGAAACTTTTCTCATTTTATACCTTATCGTGCATATTTATTTTATACCTTTTGTTCTAAGTTATGTTTCACTCTTTTTCATAGATAATGTTGACTAGGTCTTGCAAGAGTAAGATGTAGAGCCTTTACTCACAGGGCGAGCCTTGAGCCATGGATGGACCCAAGAGAGTGTATGAGCTTGTAGATCAACCCCATCTTGGAGGAGTACTAGGGGACTCTCTCGTCAGCCTCAGGTTAAGTATGTTGAGGGTGCAGGTTTAGCTCCAGTTCCTCAGAGTTCTTTTGCCACAGTCTTGGAAGGGTTATTGGTGCATTTGCTAACTCACTTAGAGTGTTCTTCTTTGGTTATGTCGGCTGTTCCTCTAGTTCTGAGTGTGGATCCTCTAGTTTCACCTGCTTCTATTTTAGGTACTCCTCAAACCCCGAGTATTATTCCAATTTCAACGCTGAAATCTAAGAATAGTGTTTTGAGTTTAGGAGTTCAGCCTCCATCTATGTTACCTCTTCATATGGGATCTCAGCCTGCCAATTTCACTATGTCTCCTTTTGCTACGAGCACAGTTATGTCTTTTGAGCATCGAAAAAGGTTTGAGAGATTTACTCGTTTGGTTTCTCCTAGATTCAGTGGTGCTATGGATGAGAATGACTATGGGTTTTTGATCAACTATCATGAGAAGTAGCATAATTTAGGTTCGTTGGGGTCGCTTATACTACTTATCAATTAAGAGATACTACTAGAGATTGGTGGATATCTCTTATTTATTATAGATCTCTTAATTCTCCTGAGATGATGTAGGATCAGTTTGACGATGCCTTATTAGAGAGATTTATCCCTTAAAGACTGAGAGATCAGATGGATGATAAGTTTGATCGCCTAGAGCAGGGGTTCATGACTGTAGTTGAGTATAAGGCATTTTTCTATGCCTTGTCCAGATATTTTTATACTAGCATTTCCACTGAGTCTAAGAAGATTTCAAAGTTTGTAAAGGGATTGGATGTCTTTCTTTTAGTTGGATACATCTCAGATAGTTGTGTTTGAAGCATTCTTTAAAAGTATTGTGGATCATGCGATGATGAAAGAGGACATTCTTCGAGCATCTTAGGGAGGTTCCAAGAAGGTGCACCGTATGGGTGGGTTTAGAGGTTAGGATCCTCATGGTAGAGATTTTAGAGGTTCTTGTGGGTATCTAGGTAGGCTAGTATAGGAGGACTTACAGATATCATGTGGTGGATCTTCTGATTCAATAATTCAAGGTGGTCCTTTGGGCCTAGTGGTATCTTCTCCTATTAAGGCGAGTTGTAGAGCTTGTTATGTGTGTTATAAGGTTGGCCATTTGGCCAAGGTCTATCTCTACTATGTGATTAGATATACTCCTATATTGGCTATGAGAGATAGGGGTACTACCGGAGGTGCAATACATAGAGGTAATGGAGCCTATGGTAGTGGTCGCAAGGTTACTCAGCCAGTTGGTGGTCGTGGTTAGTGTTATTCTATAGCCACCAAGCCAGATGGGAGGTTTTAGATCTTCTGAGCACAAGTATCGTCCCCATTTATTTTAGATATGCATTTGTGTTATTTTGACCTCAGATCGACTTTCTCCTATGTGTCTACATATTTTGCTATAGGTTTTGATTCAAGTGGTGAGTCTCTTACCATACCTATTCTTATATCTACCCCTATAGGATATTTTTTAGTGGTAGATCGGGTGTACCGATATTGTGTTGTGAATTTTGTTAGGCATGAGAATTGGGGTACATTTGCTTATGTTAGATATTGTTGATTTTGATATTATTTTAGGTATGGATTGGTTGGCTCCTTATCATGTTGTCCTAGATTATTTTTCTAAGATTGTGACTTTAACTTCGCCGGGTGTGCTAAGGATAACTTGGAAGGATGTTTTTTTTGGGGTCATAAAAGGGTTATATTTTATGTTTAGGTGTGTAGATTGGTTGAGAAGGGATTTTTATCTTATTTGGCTCATATTTGTGATACTAGGTGTTGTTTTACATCCTTTTTTGGTTTCTGTTTGTATTGTCCGTGAGTTTATGGATGTGTTCCCTACGGATATTCTTGGTATGCCTTCGGACCATGATATTTATTTTGCAATTGATGTTGAGCTGAGTACAAAGACCATTTCTATTCCTCCTTACAGGATAGCCCCAACCAAGTTGAAGGAATTGAAGGATCAGTTGCAGGAGTTATTGGATAAGAGATTTATCCAACCTAGTGTATCACCTTGGTGTGCACCTATCTTGTTTGTGAAGGAAAAGGATGGGTCTATACGTATGTGTATTGGTTATTTGCAAATGAACTAAGTGATGATTAAGAATAATTATCCTCTTTCTTCTATTGATGATTTATTTGATTAACTTTAGGGGGTCACAGTGTTTTCAAAGATTAATTTGAGATCTGGCTATCACCAGTTGAGGATTAGAGCTTTGGATATTCTGAATACAACTTTTCGGACTCGATATGGTCATTATGAGTTCTTGGTCATATCCTTTGGGTTGACCAATGCCCCGAACATGTTCATAGAGTTGATAAACTAGGTGTTCTGACTGTATCTCGAGTCCTTTATCATTGTATTTATAGATGGTATCTTTTTTTATTCCAAGAGTAAGGCTAAGCATGAAGAGCATTTGTGAATTTTGCTTAAGAGATTAAGGGATGAGATATTGTATGCTAAGTTCTCCAAATGTGTTTTTATTGGAGTCTGTTTCTTTCTTGGGTAACATGGTGACTAAGAAGGTTATTATAGTTGATCTAGCTAAGGTGGCAGCATTTTAAGATTAGGCTAGACCTACTTTGCCCATTGAGATTTAGAGTTTTGTTGACTTAGCTGGTTATTATCGGTGTTTTATTGAGGGTTTCTTACTATTGCCCTTTGTTGACCAAATTGACCCAGAATAAAATTTTATTTCAGTGGTCTGCTGCTTGTGAGGTGAGCTTTCAAAAACTCAAGAATTTGTTGGCTTCAGCTCCTATCTTGATGTTGCCCAAGGAGGCGTGGGTTTCACCATCTTTTATGATGCTTTAGGTGTTGGGTTAGGTGTTGTGTTGATGTAGGAGGGTAAGATAATTGTCTATGCTTCTTTTCAGTTGAATCCCCATGAGAGAAATTACCCTGCCCATGATATGGAGTTATGAGCGGTTGTTTTTTATTTGAAGTTATGGAGCCACTACTTGTATCTAGTTTATTGTGAGATTTTATCAGATCATCATAGACTTCAGTACTTCTTCTCGCAGCGGGATCTTAATATAAGTCAGCTTCATTGACTTGATGTTCTTAAGGATTATGACTTGACTATTCTTTGTCATTTGAGCAAGGGTAATGTGGTTACAAATGCCTTAAATCAAAAGTCGGCTAGCATTGGTAGCTTGACGTATCTTTTGATCTAGGGGAGGCCTTTTGCCTAAGAGGTTCAGTCTTTATCTAACTAGATGGTTAGGCTTGATATTTCAACACATGGGTGAGTTTTGGCATTTATGGAGGCTAAGACTTCTTTGATTGAGCAAATTCAAGATCATCAGTTTGATGATGTTGGATTAAGATCGATTTGAGATAAGGTATTTAGTAGTGAGGCTAAGGAAGACTCACTTGGTTCCAATGGAATTTTGAGGATTTAAGGTTGAGAGTAGATGACTAGATTAGATTGATTTAGGAGAAGGCCCATTATTCGAGGTATTCTATCCATCTTGGAGTGCCTAAGATGTATCATGATTTAAGGTAACACTACTGGTGGGGTGGTATGAAGAAGGATATAGCTAATTTTGTAGCTCATTTCCTTTGTTGCCAGTAGGTGAAGGCTGAGCATTTAAGGCCTGATAGATTGTTTCAACGGTTACCCATTCTTGAGTAGAAGTGAGAATGGATCGCTATGGATTTCATGATCGGGTTGCCTCGCACTTTCCATAGATCTGATAGTGTTTAGGTAATCATACATCGATTGATCAAGCTTACACATTTCATTTTGGTGGAGGTCTGATTCATTGTTGAGAGGCTAACTCGTATTTATATTTGCGAGATTATGCGACTTCATGGTGTGCCAGTGTCAATCATATCAAAAAGAGGCTCAATGTTCACTTCTCACTTCTAGAAGACTTTTTAGGATAAGTTTAGTGCTCTGGTCTACCTTAGCATAACATTTCACCCCATACTGATGTTCAGTCAGACCAGACTACCAAGGTTTTAGAGGATATGCTCTACGCGTGTGTGATGGAATTTAGTGGCGAGTGGGAGCAGTGTTTGTCTTTAATAGAGTTTTCATATATTAATATCTTCTATTTAAGTATCAACATGGCTCCTTTTGAGGCCTTGTATGTAGGAATCGTCGCTCTCCTATTGGTTAGTTTGATGTTTCTAAGATTTGACCTCGAGGCATGGACTTGCTTTGTGAATCCTTGGATAGAGCATGGGTCATTCAGGATAATTTTCATGCAGCCTAGAGTAGGCAAAAGTGTTATGCGGATCATAGACTTTGTGCCTTGAGATTTGGTGTTGGTGATCATATTTTTCTTTAAGCATCACCGATGAAAGGTATGATGAGGTTTGGGAAGAGATGTAAGCTTAGCCCCAGGTATATTGGTCCATTTGATATTCTTCAGACTGTTGGTGATGTGGCGTATGAGTTAGCATTGCCCTTAGATTTATCAGCTGTTCACCTAGTTTTTCATGTTTCTATGCTTCACCTTTACAATCCGGATAAGTTTCATGTCATGCATTGGGAGTCGATTCAGTTAAATAAGCAGTTGTCTTTTATTCAGAAGTCGGTATCCATTTTGGCTTGGGATGTTAGACAGTTGCGCTCTAGATTTATCCCTGTGATTAAGGTTTAGTGGAAACATCGACCTGTAGATTATGCTACTTGGGAGGTCGACTCTAATATGCATAGTTCATATCCCCAACTCTTTGTTGATTCAAGTATTTCTTTCCCTTAGTTTGAGGATGAATTAGATTTTTAGTGGTAGATGATGTAACGACCTAAATTTTTAATATTATATGTGAAAAATGTGTATTTGTGTGATTTGACTGTTTTATCCCCCCTGTAGTTGCATTGCAGTATTTCTAGGGTATGGGAGTGATTGGCATAGTTCCCTATGAATTTGGTACCTTTTATGCGATATTATGGCTTTTGGAGGCTTCAAGAGCCTTATTATGGACTTTAGTGGTTATCTTTTGATCCGTGCGATATATGGCTAAACAGACTGCGCCAACAGATCTAAAATGTTGATTTTAGGGTGGTAACATGTTTGGTGTGACTTTATAGCATTTAAATCTTATTTCAACCCTCAGTTTGGAAAACGTGATTTTGGATTGTGGGGGTTAACTTTGTGAAAATGACTTCTTTTCAAGAATCTGATATTGCCGTTGAGTCTGGAGCATCAAATTTAGTGTAGTTACATGGTTCATTTACGTATATCAGATTTTGTATGAATCTCGAGGCCTTAGTGGAAACTTTGAAGAATTTCCAAGTTTCAGCTGGTTTCTGTGCATCTATCATTGCACCACTTGAGTGGCTATCACACCAACGTGTGTAGAGAGGGTAGTGCAATCTCACTAAGGGTTTTGGCGATTTCCATGCCTCCCCCTGCTACCAGGGTGTTCTATTACATACCTGGGTGTGCGATTGCAACACCTGTTTAACTCAAAGGGGTATAAATAGACCCCTTAGGTCACGAATTAGCCCATTTTCACCCATACCTTGATAACAAAAAACCTATAATAGTGTGAGAGTTTGAAAGTGAAGCTTGTAGGTGTTTGGGAAGATAGATTAACATTTATTTATTGATTCTCTTACTGATTTAAGGTAAGAATCCACTCTTTCTTTAGTTGAATTTCTTGATTTATTGATCAAAACTCCAAAACTTTAGGGTTTGATTTTAAATGCCAATTTCACTTCTTTTCAATTGAGTAATGTTCCTAACCCTATAGTCACTAGTTTTTCCTCTATTTCACCTTAAAAACAACTTCAAACCTTGATCTTAAAATGGACTTCGACGATTTTACCCGGTAAAGTTTGAGAATGGTTTTTCTTCAATTTGAACCTCATTTTTAACTTAATGTAAACTTGAGTTTTCATCTGAAGGTTCCTCAAAGTATGGGGAACATGTTTTTAAAATAAAGTTACGACTAGGCCCCTTTTTTTTGGAAAACCCATTTTGGGGGTCCATTTTGACCTTAGTTCAAAAATAGGTAATCTAAGTGTAATTGGATTTATTTTTGTGCATAAATTCTATATTTGATGTTTTAGTTGATTTTGGGTCCGTTCGTGAGGTGTGAGGCTTTGGGTTTAAAGTGTAGTAGATTGGTTTCAACATTTGAGTTAGGTTATGGCTTAACTCTTTCAGAGTGTGCTAGGTCGTTAATTTGTGTACAAAATGCATGTTAAGGGGATGAGATCTAATCACGAATTTGGCTATCTTAATGTGTTGTTCCCGTGTGGTGGCCTATATGTGATGTAATTATTGGTTTTGAGATATTATGTGATTAGTATGACCGTGTAGGGTCTTGTGTGATGTTAATATCCTGAAATACATGTTAATAATTGTACTATATTGTTGAAATTCCTATTGTGGTACCATTGCTGTGTTGTGTTATATTCATTCTTTGGTTGGCATGTGAGTCATGTGAATTTCATGGTGGTGGAAATAATGAGTGGATATTGGCTCACGTGGTTGTGGAATATATCAGTGTGGATGGTTGTGGAAATACATCATTGTGGTTGGTTGTGGAAATACATCATGTGGTTGGTTGTGGAAATACTAATTGTGATTGGTTATGATCATTACATCCTCATATCATACTCATTCATGAAAAATGGTACCACTGTGGCAACATCTGAGAACCACTAGCAACACCTTTTTAAAATTCTTCCCGAGGGATGTGCCAGGAAGGAGATATTATGACATCTTATAAGACCCTACCGAGGGATGTACCAGGAAGGAGATATGATGTATGGATTGTATATGGATTGATAGCCCCCCCACCCCACCCCCTATGGGTCCTACATCAGGAGGCTTGAGTCCGTGTAATACCCCGCACTTTTCTTAGTCCCATTTAGCTCCTGTTGTGTCATGGGTAGACTTTAAAAGTAAATAACTCTTGATATGTGTAGAATTTTCCAGCTCTAGACCCACCAAAGTGTAGAGAATTGAATCAGCTTACCACCGATACCAATTTTACCTTAATCCAAAACTCGGTTGAGAATTTATGACACTTTTAATGAAAAATAGTAGGCTAACGCGATAGCACCGCATCGCGGTAGAGGTCAAATTTGCAATTGTCCATTTTCTACTGAAGCACCACAATTACGCTGCGTCATGGTGAAGTCCAAAATCCCACTCGTCCCTTTCCAGTAGCTCACCGCAATTTGCCTATATCGCACCAAAATTCTCGATGGAACAGACACCGCATCACAGTGGAGTGCAAAGTGGCACTCATCCTTTTCCAGTGACGTAACACGATAGTACTGTGTCGCGCTAGAGCCCAAAATAGCACTCATCTTTTTCCAGTGAGCCATTGCGATTGCGCTGCGTCGCACTGAGGCCCAAAATTGTGATTCCAGTTCTGAACTTAAAGTTTCAAAGGGCAATTTAGTCTTTTACCAAACCCCCAAATCGTGAAAAACAAGAAATTAAACATTTTTTAAGCATTATACGCTGATTTTTATCAAAATTTCTCTCCAAGAAACCCTAGAACTTCAAATCTTAAACCTTAAGATATCTAAATTCCATCATTCTTTTTTCAAGATAACCCAAAATTCAAGATTCTCAAAGTCAAGATCTTCAAGAATCAATCTTCAAGAGCTCAAATAGGAACTCAAAGTCCAAGCTTCTTCATCTATTCATCAATTAAGGTATGTCGGGTTTTCAATAAGGATAATTCTTTCGTCCTTGTGTTCAAAATTAGTTTTTTGAAGTTAATTTCACATGAATTTTCATGAGTTTCAAATTAAGGTTCATACCCAAATATTGCTATTTGAAGATTATGAGATTACAAGTGATTTAGATGTTGAATTGCATGTCTACTTTTGTATTTTTATACTATGACATAAATTCCAATATTTAGAATTGAATATCAATTCTTTCATTACTAAGCATGAACTTTATGATGATTTGACATGAATTTGATGCATGAGTTATTAAGCCCTATTGATATTTCAAGAATGACAATGCTTTAAGCACCCTATGATTAGTTATTTTCAGATTTTGATCAAGATTTGATCGTTTGATCTCAGCTTAGATATGGAATCCACTTACAGTTTTAACTATAGTTTATAGTAAACAAATTTACAAGATTTTTTTATTATAAACCCTTATAATAGCTTTAAAAGTGGGTTTCCTATAGAATGAACATGCAGATTAAAGAGAGTAGTATTTAGCACTGAGTTGGGTATGTTCACATGCCCCAGAACTACGCGCCAATGTAGGTTCGGATTATCAGATTATTCCCATTTCTATATGGATGACAGTTACGGATCACTTAGTTTAGGTTATACTCCTTGGAAAGAGTATGCCACCTCTCCCCAACATGAGGTTTTTTCATAAGGGAACTAGACGTTGGACACTATGATAGCTCATATAGTGTATGTCGGTTAGAAGAACCTCCCTACAGAAAAGAGTAAAGAATAATAGAAGAACTTTTAGAAACTAAGTATAAAGGCTCACGATTTTATTCAGATATTGTTTCATATAAGTCATTAGCTACTAGATTTTAGCTTTCAATTTACAGATATAGAGGTGAGTCATTTTACACTTAGCATGTATGATTTGAAAAACAGATTTCAAGAATAAATTTAGAACTAAGTGAGGTGTATCACAACATTCATATAGTATGTTTTGTCATTCATGATTTATGATTACAGTTTTCGATTACTCAAGCCAAAGTGAGCCACTACTACTTAGCATGAATTATTTATGAGAAAGATATATGTATTCCCTCACTTTTTACTATACATTTCACCCCTATATACTCAGTACATTCAAGAAGGACTGATTCATATATACGTCTATGTGCTACATTATCTCATAATGTAGGTTCAGGTGCTCAATCCTCATAGTTGGTGAGTCCTCATAGTTCGGGGACCCAGTCATTCAGATTTTCTAGCTTATTACAGTAGTTGATTCAGTATTTCTAGTCAGTTTGAGTCAGCAGGAGGCTTGCCCCAGTGTCTCACTAGTTATTAGTAGTAGAGGCTTGTCAGACTGCTAGTAATGATTTAGATTTCTAATGTTGATTGTTCAGACTTTTAAGTCTAATATTTTTAGATATCAAGTTCAGATAATTTTAGCTTAGCTCAGACAGAATTCCGTATTAATTTTATGTTTATATTTCTCCATTATGAGTTTCAGATTTAGTAGAAGGCTTAAAGGGTTCGCTTGAGGCTACTCGTAGTCTTGAGCACCGTGTGACATCTCGGAACCTATTTTCAGGGCGTTAAAGTGCTACATCAAGAGGTTTGCCTCTGTAAGTGCATACAGAGACTATACAACAGTCTCGGTGGTTGTGCGACAACCTCGTGCATCATCATCATCATCATTCTTATTGTGCTAACTTCCTTATGGTTGTGATGTGATTGTATTTCTGTTTTGACTTATTAAGTACCGAATTATTCTATATTCTTATACTTGTACTCAATGATCTTGTATGTATATTGTCCTTCCTTGTCCTGCTTGTATATGGTATATTATTCAGTTGATCTTTTCTATGTTCGTTGCAATATATGTGATATATTAGAACTATTAGTGCAAGAGGTGTGGGATACCGTTGTGGGACATATTTTTATTACAGGTGACGTGCCTTTAGTGTGTATTTTGCATGTCTTATTTTCTACTTTGCTTGGTCGGCCTATGATACCTACTGAGTACAAGTGGACCGTATTCACTCCGATTGTACCCTGGTGGAGATTCAGGTTTGGGTGCTCACCACGTTGCTTGACTCCAACAATTGTTGAATTTTTCAAGGTAGTGGATGATTTTCAAGCATCTGGATGTCTTCTAGTATCCTTCTCTATCATTAGACTATGCCTTTACTTGTTTTAAAAAACAATGTTATATCTATTGGATTTCTTATGTAATTCATTTGGATTCAAGTTGTACTAGGTACGTTCTTATACTATTGACTTCAGGTTTTAGGAGTTATATATGTATTGTTGATTATATTCTTTCCGCATTTATTTTACTTATATGGTTCGACTTAGTTCTATGAGCCTTACCTTGCGAATATTTTTTCTTTTCCCCTTTGTGTATCAGTTTGGGTGATAGAATTGTTTGTCTAGGTTTACCACGATAAGTGCCATTATGACTCTTGATTTTGGGGTCGTAACAATCCCACCCAAAAACTTTTAGCTGGTCAAGAAACTCTGGCAACTCATCCTTCACATCCCTCATCACCATACCTCTATCACAAAGGAAACCTCTAGTGTGCAGCCCGTTCTCATAACAATCACGGTATTTGGTATTAAGAAATCTATGCTGGAGGGGTTGATGGGCCATGGTAATACTGCATACATCATAGTTATAGAGTTAGAAACCATATAAAAGTGCTACATGAGGGAAGAAATTTGAAAACTACAATAAAATAAAAATCTGGGGGGGCTAATGCCAGGTACCGCTACAATAGTAAATTAATTATTGTGGCGATAACTTACCCCTACAGCGATACTGATGTGGCAAAGAGTTACTATTGCAGCAGTTCCATCGTTCCCAACCATTAACCTCCCCTTGCATGGTGAATTTTGATTTTTTCTATGTATTTTTTAGATTTAAGGGTAGATCGGGCTTGGTGAAGTTCATATAAGTCATTTTACACAAAAAAAGGGAGTGTATAACACTAGAATTTACACCTAAATTACAAAATTATTGGGGAAGATAAACCTTCACCTCCCACCCCTCCCATGGCCAAAATCCTCCATGAACTACGTCAATCTTACGCCTAGAAAATTGTAGGAGAATTGTAAATGTAAGGAAACCTAACATGCTCATCATTTCATTCAAGAACACAATCAAAATTCATGTTCAAAAACTTGCACCAAGAAGTATTCAAAAATTTTTAATATAATAAAATTTCTACATTTCTACAATGATAAATACATAAAGTAAGTAGTAGAGATGAACATGTTACCTTAAAATTAAAGTCGAGAGGAGATTGCACAAAGAGAATTGAAAGAGTTTGGAGCGAGGAGTGAAAATGGTGAAAATGAAACATTTCCCTCTATTTGAACTGTTGTGGACCGCTACTCTGGTAAGTTTACTACTGCAACACATACCACTGCAGACGTAATCAACCATTGCAGCAGTAAAATCCTAAGGTGTCAGTTTTTGTCCCAGCTTTTTGTACATTGTGGTATTGTTATGCATCTAAACACTTCAAAATAATTGATACATGCATAATTTTTTTTATTTTCCTTTCATGTTCCTTGTAAGTTGGGTAAATAAAAAGTGTACTAGTGCAAAGTCCTACTAAAGCCTCAAGATGGTCAGTATATGCCGGCCCCGTTCTTAATTGAAATAGGGGTAGGTAAACCAAACTAGTAAAAAACTAAGATCATCTTCCTTTCAACAAATTGAAGGACGAATTTCCTTGAATTATCATGCTCGATGCTCTTTGGCCTAAACAGTGGTCTTCTGAGATAAAAATGAATAAATTGATATCTAATATAATAACCCAAATCGTAATTACATGTGGAATTGCCTCAGAAAATTTTTATGACAAATAAAATAATCTTAATGGACCTAGAGTAATATTATTTTTGGGGGAAAAATGAGCCCAACATGATTAGGCCAAGAATCGACAAAGAATAGGGCCAGTCCCCCGCCTACCATTGCAGTGATAATATAACCACTAAAAAGGTAAAGCTACAATGGTAAATCAATCGTTGTAGCGGTAACTCGATAATGTCTAGCCCGAGAAATTTTAAAACCCTCTTTTGCTTTAACCCTTCCCAGTCATCCCCTTCCCCAAAAAATACCCTGAATAAAAACCATCTCTATAGCTATAAGATTTCAAAGCCCATGCTTACAAAAGTAGTTTTGAGGCAACCTGGTGGGAACCCGATATGGGAAGATGCTTAGTACTTTCGGGACAACTTTCTCCTCTTAGTTGCAACATGATTTTTCTATGTGGTAGGTAATGATTTAATTCACAATAGATTTGGTCTAGCTTCATATAATTGATAGTAATATCAGAAGTTCTCATGCATTAGGCCTTTGTTCAAGGTGTTTGGATGGACTTAAATGACAAAAATATGGTTAGGCTTTAATAATGTGGTAAATTACTATTATACTGAATTGATGCAATATTTGTGGAATGAAAGGGGTCGAATCTTGTGAGAATCCTTACTAGTTTAATAAATATCATGGCTTATAAGTATAGTGAGATACTATGAAAAGGGAGAGCAAAAAGTAATCTGGGATTTGATTGATAATTTTCTTAGTAATAGATAGTTGCATCATACACTAAAGAAGATTAACAAATCATAAGTGTGGAGTAGGGGTTAGTAGTTAACCTAATTGACTTTTTAGGTGACATATGAGCGTTATTAAATGGATATGGCATTATAGGGAACAACCTAGTGACAAGGTTCATAGTGTAGTAGGTAATTTGGTAAGAGTCATAGAATAATAAGGGTAAGATTAGTAAGGCCAACTATGAGTGTCCCAATAAAATTGTTTAGGAAGGAATTGAGGATGATGTGGAAACATGAGTGTGGGTTGTAGATAGAGTGAGTTAGTGTAATACCCCGAACCTTCTTAGCTTAAAATGCATTCCTAGAATGTTAAGAGATAGCTTCAAAAATGAATAATAACTATTCTATGTGGAATTTTTCATATTTATACTTTACATCGTGTGGGAAATTGAATAAGCTTTCCATCGATACCAAATTCGCCTAAATTCGACACTCAGTGAAGGAGTTATGGCATTTTTAAGTGGACAGTGTGCCACCTGGGCACTTAAGAAGGAAAAATTTGCAATTGTCAAAATCTAGCAAGACTCCGCAATATTGGCGCATTGTGGAGTGGTCCAATTTCCCATTTGTCAAAATCCAGTGGACCTCTGCGATTGCCCCTCGTCGCGGAGAAGCCTTATTTCCTATTTGTCCATTTCCAGTGGATCACCGCGATGGTGGCACATCGTGGTGATGGACCAAATGGAAATTTAGTATGGCATCATGATAGCTTTGTGTTGTAGAGAATTTCGAGATCCCATTCATTGATTTCCAGTAAGCCACCGCAATGGTGGTGCGTCGCGGTGGCAGGTAAAATCAGGAATTTCTTTCCTTTTTCCAGTTCCAATTAAACTTTGAAAAGGGGAACTTTAGGCATTTACCATGCCCTTAATCCATCTTAAACAAAGAATTAAACCCCTTCAAAGCACTTTACATTCACTTTTCATCAATTCTCTCTCAAGCAAAACCCTTAGGCTCAAACTTTCTCCCCAAGAAATCCAAAATTTCTCCATTAATTCTCCAAAGAAATCCAAGGTTAAGAATCCCCAACTCAAGAATTCTAAGAATCCATCTCCAAAGAATCAATATAGATCCAAGATTTAAGTCTTAGCATCAAAGATCATCAATTAACATATGTGGGGTTATGAACAAGGATACTCCTTTCATCCTTGTGCCCAAAACTTATTTTTAATTACAAAAGTTATTTGATTTTATGTGATTTCCTATGAAATTTAAGTTAGGGTTTATTCCCAATATTGTTATTCATAAGATTATGAGATTTCCATTGAGTTAAAAGTTGAGTTACATGATTTGTTCATATTTTTATGCATATTGCAGAAATTTTCGGATTTTTTGATGAATTATAAATGTTTACATTATCAAGGATGAATTTTAAGATATTTTAACTTGAGTTTGATGCTTGGGTCATGAAGCCCTAATGGGTATTGCTATTTCAAGATTGATTGTGCTATGGACACTTTATGACTATATTCTTTTTAGATTATTGATAAAGATTTGACCTTTTGGTCTCAAAATAGATATGAAATCCACTTTACAGAATTCAGATTGCAGATTTAGTTTTATAGATATACATTTGATTTTCATCATAAACCATTAGACTATTTTAAAAGTGGATTTTCATCAGAATGAGCATACAGATTTAATGGGAGTAGTATTTAGCATCAAGATGGGTACGTTACTACGGTTTCTTACCCCAGAACTACGTGCCAATATAGGATTTAGATTATTCCCACTTCTACGTGGATGACAGATATGTAATCACTTAGATAGGTTATACTCCATGTCAAGAGTATGACTCCTCTCCCCAACATAAGGATTCCTCCTTAGGAAGACAAGAATGTTGGAATCCATGAATGCTCACATGGTTTATGTCGGTTAGAAGAACCTCCCTACTAGTAAAGACAAGCTTTGAAAGAATTCCCTTCAGATAAAGTATTTTTCTATGCAGAATGAATTTTTATATTTCACTTAGCCTTTATGATTTGAGAATAAGAATAGAATACAAATTTCAGAACTAAGTGTAATGACTCACAGGATTTATATTATGTGCTTTACTATTCATGATTTATGATCTTCAAATTTCAGATTACTCAAGCTTGTGTAAGTCATTTACTTTTAGCATGCATGATTTTATAAATTGTGATGATATTGCTTACCTATTTGCATTCACCCTATATACTTAGTACATCATCAAAGTACTGATCCACATATACGTCTATGTGCTACATTGTCTTATAATGTAGGTTCATGTGCTCAGTCCCAGCAGCGTGGGTGATCTTCGAGCATCGCATCTACATCCCTGCAGTTGGTGAGTCCTCATAGTTCGGGGGCTTAGCTATTCATATTTTTAGTTATTAGTAGGCACTTTATTATTCATTTTAGATAGTTTAAGTCAGCTGGGGCATGTCCCAATGACTCTCTAAATTTAGTCAGTAGAGGCTTGTCAAACTACTAGATTCAGTTTTAAACTTTTGAAATTAGTATTTAGATTTTTTAGTATTGTTTTACCAAAACTTATGAGATTAGTATGTTTCAGATAAGATTTCTTATGATTTCATATTCATTTCCCCTATTTTGAGATCCAGACTTAGTATAAAGCAGTCAGGGTTAGCTTAGGACTACTTATAGTTTAGAACACCATGTGGCATCCTAGGAACTCAAATTTCGGGGCATTAAAGTTAGTTATGTTATCTTGGTAGAACTATAACAATCCCATTGGAGGAGTGGGTGTACATGATTATGTAAATATATGTGCCTAGGAATATGTATGAAATTAATATTGATGTCTCTATGATTACATTCAAATCAGGTGATTTTGATTACTTTTGGGCACTGCTTGTGATTATTGACTTTATTTCATATTCATACACATTAATGTTATAGAAGTGAGATGATGAGGATGATGATGGTGTTATTAATATCATGATGTTGATGAGATTGGTGAGATCTAGAAGGGAAAGAGATGATTCACACATCTTGCACACATGATTTCATTAATATGCCTTGAATGTTGAATTATGTTTGCATGTTGTTGTTGGTTCCTTGAGTGGACCGACCTATTGCTAGTATTGAAAAGTATGGTAGAAAAACATGAACATTTAAGTTTATTGCTTATTTTACCTATGTGTATAGTCATATGAGTGAGGTATATCGTGATGTCCCTCCTTGTAGATTGTAGTAATGTAAGGGTTCCAACCATATTTAACCTTGAATCAAATTGTATTAGTTTTGTATTGGGGAAATCTGGTCAACCAAATAGTGCCCCAGAGTCTAAGATAGTGAAGTTCATAAGATTGTATAAGGTGAGTTAAAGTGGATTGTCATGACACAAAGATATACAAATATGTCAAGTGGTAAATAAGTGTAATGACTATGTCATTTCCTCGATTTACATGCATTTCTAGTGTTTTGAGCCTTTCCACAACAGCTAAGATATTCCATGATTTCATGGACTTTAGATGTTTAAAACAAGAAAATATACAAGTAATTAGGTCTATTTTGTTACATTTAATGTGTTTTTGTGTTCATATTGTAGAAAACTAGGTCTCTGGAGCTTAATAAACGAAAAGATGATGACAAAGTGCAGAGGTACCATTTATGGCCAGTAAATTATACCTACGATGGCGTGGGTGTCTTCATGGGTATCATAAGACGAAGATCAGAGAACCTCAAAGTTGTCAGATTTTTCCTGACACCCACAATGGGGCACTTACGAGGAATGGGTAGCACTTACACCTCTCTAAGTTCCATCACAGGTTGCATCCTACATCTTGCAGAGAACTTTGATATTTTCTACTACTTATGGCCCCACCTACTAGGCGTAAGTGGGTCCATAAGTGGCCATCGACCCAGTTTTCCCTATTTGTTTTTGTTAGGATTTTTAGTGTTTCTATGCATTTTATAAATTCCCTTTGGATGTTTTTGTATTAGTTTATGCATCTACATAGTTTTTACACACTTTAGACATTCACAAACATATATTGATTTCAAGATTCAACTTTTAATCTTGGAATCCATTGTTCTTGGTTTTACGGTTGATTATTAATTTGAGATTATTGGTTTTGTTCTTAAATTATTGTGAAATTCATTTTATTCTTTCTTTATTGAATTTCATGGATGTTCTCACAAGCATGAGAAGCTAAACCACCTAACTAGGGTTGTGGAAACCCTTACGGAATAACAAAGTAGGGAAAGTGCAAAGTTGTTCTTGACCAATATTCTTGCATGTATTGTGATCATCTTTGATTTAACTATTTTCATAGTAGTGGCAAATGTTAAGAACCTGCCTGTATTCACTACTTACTTTAAAAGAGAGATAGAGATTAGGAAAAGAATATCACGGTAGTAATTTGAGGCAACCAACCCTCATCTAATTAAATTGACACTCAAAAAGTAAAAGTTAATTTGGGATCTAGGATAAGGGTTATTAAGGAGACATACTGAGACTCAAAAGATAAGGAGTAAAATTCACTAAAGGCATTCATAAGATAGTTAATGATACATAACTTATCAGATTCTACATGTAATATATTGAGATAGTTCAATGGAGCACAACAAATCTATTGAGTTAGGAAGTTAGGGGGACATAATCTTAGTACTCTTCTTATATAGATTTCAACCAAAGTAACCAAGACTTGTTAGTATGGATACTATTCTCACTAAAACCCACTATTTACTTTCCTACATTTTTCTGGCTACTTCAACAAATTCAAGAGAGATATTTGGCCTATTCCATGTGGGTTTTACCCCAACCTTTATGGGTTACTATATTGGACAACGACTGCATTATATTTCTTGGATGTGTAGTTTTAGGTGGCATCAAATTTTGGCATCATTACCGGGGAATACGGATTAATTGACATAGTTTGTTGAATTTATTGGGTTTTACTTTTCTATTCTTCTTGGTTTGTACGTCGGTGTATGCGCAGTACTGGGAGACAAGCCAATCCCTTGATCCCACTTGATTTATAGATTGAAAAAATCTTATGATAGAGTCTTCGAATGTTAGAACACGGTCGTGATACTTATCATGAGGGGCTTTGAGTGATCCACATGACTTGCCTCCCCTACCTCTACATAGTTTTTAAGAGACAGCTAAGTAAACCACTGCATGATTACTAGCAGAAGCAAATGCGATAAAGGATTATGGGGCTTCCCATCATGTACCTCTAGAGGAGAGACAAAGACACGAAACATATCATCAAGTATCCCTCGATAGAGATAGAAGATATAGAGTTGATATGATCCCAGCTTATTAGTACTTTCCAGTCTATAATGATCTGGAAGATGACTTTGGGTATGTTGAGCCTATCGAGACATGAGCTAGCATTCCTATTGAGTTGCCCCAGGGGGTGAAGTTCGATATTACTAATGCTATGATCTAGTTATTGAATCTAAAGGTTATGTTTTCTAGCCTTCCGACTGGTGATGCCAATATAAATATCATGAATTATATTTGGATCTGCACATCATATAATATACCTGGGGTGATTCAGGAAGTGTTAAGTCTCAGATTGTTCCTATTTTATCTAACTGGTGAAGTGATATTATGGTTAGGGGAACTACATCGTGAGTCCATTTCTTCTTAGAACAAGTTGCAAAAATAGTTCTTAGACCAATTTTTCCCTACCAAAATACTGTAATTGAAGGACGAGATCTATAATTTCAGGAATTGCATTTTGAACCAATGTATGAGGCATGGTTTTGATTTAAGAAAAAGTAGATAATGATTCCTAATCACAGAATTTCAAGGAAAAATTCATTGGAAATTTTCTATCATGCCCTAAATATCACTTCCAAAGCAGTTACTGATAGTATTATTAGTGGGGCTTTCATGAGCCTACGTTGGGAAACAGTATCAAAAATCTTAGATTGAATCTCTCTTACTAATTGAGGGTGGCATACTTGGGAGGTAGAAAGAGGTTTTGACACTTATGCTATTGGGGCTTCCTGCACGCAAAGAATCATAGATGATCTAGTGGCCTAAGAATTGCACAACTAAGGACGAAGATTGGGTTACTAATGAAATAATTTGCAACTATGAATTCTGAGAAGGTGAATATTATAGTTGTGAGAGGTAAAGCTTTGAGGTCACATTATTCTAATATTGATGAATTGGTGAAGTATCTAGATAGAGAGGTGGTGGTTTTTTTAGCCAATGGACAAGGGTCTACTCACTATATTTTGAACTCAAGGTAAGGGAATCAAGGTCGAAACTACTATAGAGACTGATATAGGGATTGAAGAGGAGAAAGAGATGGTGATTAGATATGAAAGAATGAATACAAGGATAAAAATGGTGCTTACGTTCTGCCAGGAAACAGAGATACTGATTCGAGAATGGAGGCAATGTTGTCAAATCTGGTAAAGGGTCAAGCTAGTCAAAAGAGTTGCCTTAAGTTGATTAAGGTAGATATTTTGAGACTCAGACAAAAGGTAAAATCATATGCTATTACGATCAAACAACTTAAGAAGTAGTTTGGGTAAATGTTGGCTACTCTGAATCAGCACCAACCGAGCACTCTTTGGAGCAACACTATGTAAAATCTAAAGAATGATGGTCATTTTTTAGCCATCATCACTCGGATTCGTAAGGCTACTATTGATCCCTCTATGCCTATGGTCGATGAGGTTTGGGATGAAGTTGTTGATATTGAGGATGCACCCAAAGTAAAACCTAAAAAGTTTGTGACTAGTTATGATTCATCACAAAAATTGATGGGCATTGATAAGTGTGTTGAGAAAGATAAAGGAAAAGGGAAGGATTCGAGCCAATAGTAAAACCCATTCCACAAGCTCCCCCATATTTTACTCAAAGAATAATGCAATAAAAAGAAGAATAAAAGTATAAAAAGTTCATTCCTATGCTGAAAGAGTCGAGTTTGAATATCCCTCTTCTTGAAGCTCTTGCACAGATGCCTGGGTATGCAAAATTTATGATATAAATAAGAGAGCTATCATTTATGAGTATGTTGGAAGGTTGCATCATTAAATTATAGTGAATTACATCTCAGTCTCTGGCATAAAGAAAAAGCGATCCTAGATCGTTCACAATTTCTTATACCATCAGGACATCTAGATTTGCTAGAGCTCCATGTGACTTGGGGGCCAACATTAAATTGACACTGCTAGCAATTTTTAAATAATTGCACTTGAGATCTCTTAACCCATGATAATGTGGTTATAACTGACAGATTGTACGATTAAAAAGCACGTGGGCATATCATTTGATATTTTAGTGAAGGTAGACAACTTTGTCTTTCTAGCCAACTTTGTTGTCTTAGATTATGAAGTTGATTTTGGGATGCCAATAATTTTGGGAAGTTCATTTTTGGACACTTGTAGAACATTAGTGGATATAAAAAAAGGTGAGCTTAGGTTCAAGCTGAATGATGAAGAGGTCAGGTTCAATGTTTGTGAAACCATGAAGCAACCGACTGACATGAGGGTGGTTTCAGTGATAAGTTGTGTTGATGACCCTAGAGCTTAAGTCTTTAGCTACCATGATGAATTCTGAATAATCAAGGTACCCACATCGTACCACGATGTTAAATCAAGCGCTGCTTGGGAGGAAACCCAAGGTATCGTGTTATTTTTGCATTTGTAATAATTTGTGTTTATTGTTATTGACATCAAATCTGCACACCTAAGGTTCCACAAGTATGTCTCTAACTCTTTGCTTTATAGTGGACCATTTCATTGGGGACAATGCATGTCTGTTTTATAGGGGTGGGGATACTTATGGGCCTAGATATCCTCTTAGGGTTTTGTTGTCGTTTCTATTTTCCCTAGAATCTGTTCTTAGTAGTGCCGACAAATTTAGGTTATTTTGTGTTCCTGTCGTACATGTGTTATGTTTTGTTTGTGTTTAACTAGGAGAAAAAAAATTACCTAAGGGCAGTTGATGTATTTTAATTGTGTTCAAATATTTGAGAAAAAAAAAGATAACCTCCAAAAAGCTTGTTTTGAGCTGTATGATGTGTTTATATGTATGACTATTGTGAATCTTGTTATGGCATTAAGATTAGAGACATAATAATCATAGCTTAGCATTTGCATGAACTGGATAGGTAGTAGTGGTTAGCATAACACTATGTCATATGTGTGTGAGTTTGCTTACCTAGTTCCCTTTGTGTATTTAATTCAGAAGTTACTCAGTTAGTCTTGCCTAGGTTGTAGGATAGTCAATTATGAAATTATCATAGGTCGTTCTTGATTTAGTCCACTCTTGGCCTAAATGACCTTCCAAACGAGAATAAATATCCCTTGATCCCGATTTTGATCCTACATAGACTATTTTTTTTACCTTTCACCTTCCCAGTTTACTTACAATGAACTTATTTTAGCCTTGGTCCCTCCATGAACATTGTGCACCTCAACTAAGGTAAATCACCTAAGTTGAGGGCGGCTATCATAGGGGTGCATAATTAGAACTGGGTATGAAGAAGCATCTAGAAAAAAGAAAAAGAAAGTAGGGTTGGGTTTGGTAAAAAGAAAAATGAAAAATGAGAAAAAAAAGTAAAAATGAAAAAGAAGAGTAAAAGAATAAAATAAACTGCACCCAACCTAAATAAGCAACCAAAAAAAGAGGAATAAAAGAATAGTTAGTTGAGAAGTGGGCCTCAGAGTGTAATTGTGGTGTCAAGGAAGGTTAGTCACTAAAGTACTAAATGTACCACACCAGCCCCCAAGTCTATGTTACAAGCCGAATAAAGTCCTATAGCTATCCTAGTCCAATTTTTCAAATACTATGCACATTGATTTGAACTTCTTTGTAAGTGTGAGGATCTTGTGATAGTCTCTACATTGATATGCATAATCATATTGTGAGAGTGGGATTTCTTTATTGTGAGCATACATGGGTTATGTTGCTAGTTACTTATCTGTTTGGGTAGTGTACATTGTACATATGCTTGGTTGTTTGTTCCTAATATAATGTCATAGCTTGATTCCTTTTTGTTGCACTGGTAGGCTATGTAGATCTACACATTTGGTTTTTGAAAAGTTAAAAATAGTAGGGGTTAAAAGTTTTGAGCTAAAATTGAGTTGACTGCCATAGGTACCTTAGGTTTCTCTTGGTTAAGCATTGTTGTGTTGTTTTTGTTTTATTTTTGTTGCCTGAGGACATGCAAATATTCTAAGTTGAGGGTTTTGATGTGCCATGGTTTCATGGAACTTTTGATACTTAAAATCAAAAAATATGCAAGTACTCATGTCTATTTTATTAGGGATGATGTTATAGGAAACTAGGTCTCTGGAGCTGAGGAAAAGAAAAAATGATGAGAAAGTGTAGGAGGACCACTTACGGGGCTATTTACGGCCTGTAACTGCTACCTATAATGGCGTAGGTCCCTTTGTGGGTATCAACAGACAAAGACCAGAGAACTTGGAAGTTGCAAATTTTATTCTGACACCCATGATGGGGCACTTAAAGGGCGTGGGTGGCACTTACGCTGTAGTAAGTGCCATCGCAGGTTGCATCATGTATGTTGCTGATAACTCTAAGATTTTTTGCTACTTACGACCCTATCTACTAGCCGTAAGTGCCATTGACGGTCCGTAAGTGGCTTCGTAAGTGGCCACCAACCTAGTTTTCTCTGTTTATTTTGGTTAGGATTTTTAGGGTTTTGTATTAGTTTACACACTCTATATAGTTTTTATGCACTTTATATGTTCACAAACATATATTGATTTCAAGATTTGACTTCTAATCTTGGAATCCATTGTTCTTGGTTATACGGTTGATTATTAATTTGAGATTATTAGTTTTGTTCTTAAATTATTATGAGATTCATCTTATGCTTTCTTTATTAAATTCCATGGATGTTCTCGCAAGCGTGAGTGGCTAAACCACCTAACTAGGGTTATGGGAACCCTGGAGGAATAATGAAGTATAGGAAGTGCAATATTGTTCTTGACCAATATTCTTGCATGTATTGTGATTGTCTTTGGTTTAATTATTCTCTTAGAATTGGCCAATAGTCGAGTTATTTCTTAAGTGTCGCAGCAGCTGAAGGTGCACGAGTATAACTACCCTACTCATGATTTGGAGTTGGTGGTGGTAGTTTACGTGCTTAAGATTTAGAGGCATTATTTGTATGGCGTGTATTGTGAGATATACACCGATCGTCATAGTCTTCAGCATCTTATGACTTAGAGAGAGCTTAATTCTATGCAACACAGGTAGATGGAGTTTCTAAAGGATTATGACATCTCTATTTTATACCATTCGAGCAAAGTGAACATGGTATCGAAGGCCTTGAGCCAAAAAGTTGTGAGTATTCGTATCTTGGCTTTTATTTGAGCTTTTCAGATTTCATTGACATAGGACATACAGTCCTTAGCAAACTTGATGGCGCAACTCAATATTTCTGACCTCAGGAGGATTTTTGCTAGAGTTAAGGTGAGGTCTACTTTTCTTGACTAGATTTAAAGTCGTAAGTTTAAGGATATGTGACTTTGTATCATCTATGATTAGGTGCTGAGTGGTGAGTCCAGAAGGGCTACCATAAATTCTAAGGGTATTCTGATGTATGATGGCCATATTTGCATTTTGGGGGTTGGATACTTCATTCAGTCAATATTTCTTAAGGCTCATAACTCTAGATATTCTATTCACCCTGGTACGTCTAAGATGCATAGAGATTAAAGGTATCACTATTAGTGGAGTGACATAAAGAGATATATGGCAGATTTTATAGCTCGTTACCTATGTTGTCAACATATGAAGGCCAAGCAATAGAGGTCTGGTGTCCTGATTTAGAGATTACCCATTCTTGAATAGAAGTGGGAGCAGATCTCCATTGATTTCGTTAATGGTTTTCCTCACACCTCGCATGGTTTTGATGGTATTTTTGTCATTATTAATCAGTTGACAAAATCGGCATATTTCTTTCCTATTCATATATCTTTCAGTGCTAAGAGGTTAGCCTGTATCTATGTTCTTGAGATAATTCACTTGCACGGAGTCCCTATATCTATTATTTAAGACTAGGGCTCAGTATTCACTTCTAGCTTCTAGAGAGCTTTTCATGAGGAGTTGGGTACTCAGGTGGATCTTAGCACAGCTTTTCACCCTCTGACCAATGATCAGTTAGAGCAAACTATTCAGGTTCAAGAGGATATGCTCTGAGCTTATGTCATTATTTTGGATATGAATGGGAGCAGTACTTAGCTTTTGGTGTTCACATATAATAAAGCTGTCACTTGAGTATTGAAATGGCACCATTTGAGGAACTATATGGTACATATTTTTTATCTTCGATTGGATGGTTTGAGACCTTCAAGGTTAAGCCCTATGGTACTGAATTGCTTTGGGAGTCATTGGATAGAGTCAGGGTAATTCAAGATAGGTTGAGGGTAGCTCAGAGTAGGCAGAAGGGCTATGTAGATCATAGACTTTGTGCCTTGAGATTTGGAGTTGGGGACTGGGTGTTCCATTGAGTATTTCTCATAAAGGGCATAATGCGTTAGGGACGAAAGACATGCTCAATCCCAAATACATTAGACCATTTGAGATCCTTCGTACAATTGGGGAAGTGGATTATGAGTTAGCCTTGCCCTCAGATTTTTCTACTGCTCATCTGGTTTTCCATGTTTTTATGTTGCAACATTATATTCATGATGAGTCTCATGTTCTTCGGTAGGACTCAGTTTAGTTGGATGAGAGATTGACCTTTGTGGAGGTGTCGGTTTTCATATTAGCCAGGGATGGTAGATGGTTGAACTCTAGGGATATTCCTATAGTTAAGGTTCAGTGGATACACCACCTAATAAAGGAGGCTTCTTGGGATATCGAGAGCAAGATGGGCCCCGGTATGCTCAGATGTTCGAGCCTTCAAGTACATTATAACCCTTTACTTTTTCAAACAAAAGTTCATTTAGTAGTGGATATTGTAATGACCCTTCATGTCATTTTATATATTTCCACACATTTTCACGGTTTAAAGATTTACTATAGCTGCCCCAAGTCATTTTGTAACTTGCTGGAGCTTACAAATCAGTTACCAGACAGTTCATTTGGTTTTAGAGCCAATTCTCTATTTTGAAGTCTTTGCTGGTAAGCATTGGCCATCGAGCATAAATTTTAGCTTAATGACCTCACATGCAAATTCTAACAATTCCATCAGCTTCAAAACATCAATTTTAAGCTTGGTGGGACCTTTGGATCAGGTACCTAGGCTTCCAGACTCATTTTGAGCTATTGGTCAGAAATTAATAAAAATGGCCCAAGGATGTAAGGCCTTGTTTTTGTCAAAATGACCCCAGATACAAATATCGATTGTGCCATTAAGTATGGAATATCAAATTTTATTGGATAACATAGTTTGTTTGCGTTCATGTGATTCTGCATGAATATGGATAGGTCAATGAAAACTTGAATTTTCCAAGTTTCAACTGGTGCATTCGCTGAAGCGGCACTTTGGTCTCCTTAAAGAGGCAACTTAAGCAGCTACCCTGTCGCCTAAGAGACCAAGGCTTGCTAGCTGGGTCGCTAAAGTGGGAGCCATCCGCTAAAGCGGAGGCCTCTTAAGCGACTTTTGTCTACTTTAGTAGAAGAGTCAGACCCCAATGGGTATCGCTTAAGTGGTACTTAGCCACTTTAGCGGTGATCACTTAAGCGTTCAAGTGTCCACTTAAGCGACACCTAGGAGGATATTAAATTCCTCTTTTGCCTAATGTTCCTCCTATTTTTCACAAGTTCAAGAGCTAAAAATCCCTATAGAATATGGAGAATTGGGAGAGTGATTATTGAGAGATTATGGGGTAATTGTGAGCTTGGAATAATCATTTCTTCATCGAAATCTTGGTAAGATTCCATTTAATTCTTGGTTAATTCTTCAATTTATTTCTGAATCCCTAGATTCTTGTTAAGTAGATTGAGGTACTATTTTAGCTCGAAAATTAACCATTCTTGAGGGTAAATGTTCCTTAAGCATTGGGGGACGTGTTGATGATTTTGAAAGCGTAATTTTACAAGCGGGTCCCATATGAAATTTTGACTTAATTTTGGATTTGAAGCATGAAAAAACAACATGGATACCGTTGTTCTCATATTGATGAGTATATTACCATTTTGATAGCATGGCATCAAGAAAAAGCTTCTGGAAAGGGGAAATCAATGATTTAGTGGACTTCAGCGGACTTTCTTTCGCGGCCAGGTAGGCTAGGCTTACCTTTTTCTTATATTAGGCTACATTATAGTATTTATATAATATTTTGCTAGGTATGGGTTGGAAATTAGGACTTGGAGTTATATTTCATTAATAATGGATTATTTAGCCGATTAAGTGACTATAATTAGGCATATTCAACTTAGCTACTCATTCTTAAGTAGAATCATTATATTATGACCTAGTGAGGCTTATTTAGCATTTTATGGTGAGATTTGATACCTTAGTCTAGTTCGGGGTAGAATTTTTCTTAGAACGTACAATTGGGATTAAAAGTGGGCCCCTCCAGCTCAACTTAGGCCAAGATTACCATTATCTCCTTGTAGACTCAATAGATATGTTACATTATCATATTTACACTCTTGCTCCCTAAAAGAGTTTTACCTATGACGGTTATCTTGGAATGGTATTTGGAAGGTATATACTTTTGGTTCAAGTCAAGCAATGTATGATACTAAGACCAGTTTGATTCCAGAATTATTGATGGTATTATTCTCGATTCAAATCTGACATATGAGATATTAGTTTCGGTTCAAGTTCGATATATGAGATATTAGTGTCATGTCAAGTTCGGCATTGTGAGATTATATTTTACAATTGTGATTATGGTATGGAAGGATCCACGATTATGATTTTGAGGTGTAGTTAATTTGCTTAATTATGGTTATTACTTCTCCTTGATTGTACCCTCCGAGATTATAGGGGCCTGCCTTGGGTTATTTACTTTATTTCCATCTATTGGCTTATGAGGGCTAGTTATGTAGAGATAGTTATATTTTTCTATTGTTGTTATGCCGGCATTTCAGTATTTGGATTGTTATTCAAGGTTCTCCTCTATCCTTGACTTAGCTTATTTATCTCACATTTTATTATATTCATGTCATTATTTAGCTTAGTTGGCTAATGATACATACTGAGTACCCATGACTTTGGTATTCATACTATACGTGTGTTCTTTTTTGATGTATATCTGAGTACTAGCTACCACCGTTCATGTTGTGATATTTCTTTTATTTTTATGTTTTTGGTATTTATGCCATTTTACACCAACCAACCCATTACTTATAGCTCTAGGCTACGATTTGGCTTATCTACGAGTAGGGTAAAGCAGGTGCCATCATGACTCATGAAATCGGATCGTGACAAATTTACCTTAGTTTGACATCCAAAATCGTTACAGAAAATTTGAGATGTTTGAAAGTTGGCAAAGTGGGAAAAAACGAATCCCACTTCCCCTTTTTGAAACTATCAAATACTGTTACAGCAACCCATTTATCGTTGTAGCAGCATCACTGTAGTGACAAATGAGTCACTACAATGATTGTTGAGGTAGAGTCGTGCATTGTAATATTGTCTTGTTGGGGTATTTTGATGACCCGTTAGATAAATTTTATTGCAAATCATATTCCTTGGGATATAGTGGTTATAAGTTGTACCTAGAGAATAGTGGTATGTAGTACTTAAAATAGTTGGGTAACTATTTTGTATTAATTTTAAGACAACGGTTTTGTAAATATTTTAAAATTAATTAAGAGTGGATGGGAGGTTGCATTAAAATTCAACAATATTGGAAATGGTGAGTTTTGAAAATCCTTCTAGAACTCTCCCTCCTAGCTATTGTACTCGTTCGGAGATGAATAGTGATTGGTATCTATTGTAATAGTCCATTTTATTTTTTCAGTAAAAGTTTTTTTGAAAAAATAAATTTGATCAAGAATGTATTTCGAGATCAATTAGAACAAAATTTTGTCGTAGAAATCTTGTAGCCCAAAAATTAATTGGGCTAGGCCTGTTGACTATCACTACAACGACGGTTTGTACTTGCAGTAATACACCAATCACCACAGTAGAGATTAGGTGATAAGACTCTTGAGTTTTGTGAAAACTCTTCCCTCGGGTGTGGTCTATTATATCGTTTGCCTCCTCCAAAAACACCACGGATAAACCCTAGGTTTAAAATGACAAAGCTTAAGAGGATAAGCTCTAGGTGGCTGATTTCTAAGCATTTCCTTGAAGCTTCAAGGGATTGAATATAAAAAGCACTAAATGAGAGGATCTCTGGCAGCAAAGTAGCTAATGAGGTAGGTTATGATTTAATGTATACTAGATTTGGGTCAGATTCATGTAATAACTATCATTTGATGGAAGACTTCATGTTTAAGCCTATGGGCATAGAGTTTGGATGGAATCAATAAATAAACTGAACTTAGGGTAATGAGTTTTGATATATGTTGGTTTTATAGTATGTGCTAATACTTTATATGTTGAGAAGTTGTCATGTTTGCATTGACTAGATAGAGGTTGGTAAATGGTGGTATGGTATACGTTAAGTCCTAAAAACTTTGTTAAGGGGTGGAACTATTGAGTAGATATAGTAATGTTGGGTATATTCCAGGTTGAATCATTGTGGTTACGTAAAGAGAAGTTAGTAGATTCTAGGACAACTAGTAGTAGAGTTAATGAAGAGGGTCGCAGATAGAGCCAAGTATGAGTTTTAATCGCTTATGAAAGGATAGATGTTAGTGAAATAAATATTGAGTAGATTAGTGTTATGAGGTATCCTTAAGTAAGAGAAATTGAGATAATGATAAATGGTGGTGAATAGGGAGCAATTGTAAGGGTTGAGTTAAGTCTGCAAGAACCTAGCCTTGGTACGTTAGCTTATGTGAAAAGAGATTGAGTCGATGGGTTGTAATTCTCAGAGTTGGGTACACTTGATTAAATATTATTGTAGCTTTGATTTAACTCTATGCTTATATTTGAGTTTAATGCATTTAATTAGTCTTTGGTCATGTTTGTAATCGTTGGTTGCGATAATGTTAAAGTTAAGTCGAAATGATTAACTTAGAGGTTAAAGTGTTGATATTTGCAATATGAACTAAAATATTGATGTTATTGTGTCTTCAACATGTTGTTGAGGTTTTTACCTATTTTGATGATATTGGGATTGGGTGACATGCCAACGCATATTGATATTAGGATCGGATACCATACCCATATAGCACATGGACTGAGCTTGTCCCCTGCAGGTCAAGGTCCCTATCGACACTGGTATATATGTACACCATATTCAGACATGTATTATTGTTATTGCATTTGTTGTTATAGCATTATTGTGTATCATCTTATATGTAACTGATTTATGATTGGACTGCCAAAGTGTGAGTGATTGCTATGAGTAACTTATAATGGAATGATATGAAAGGGATAACTGGTGGTTTGTAAGTTGATAGTTGTGTGCATAAACCTTATTCTCCGTGTGTATAGTTATACATGGATGCGTATCATAATGTCTCTTCTCGAAAAATTGTTATTTTATTAATTATGTTAATTATTGCAATTACAATGGTTAGTGATAGTAGAATAAGGAATGAAGGTTGTTACGAAAGAGAATTTAATGAGAAAGAGGGGGAAATATAGTATTGTTATAACATGATGAGTGCATAAGAGATGTGGTGTTGATTGATGTATGAAATTTTGTTAGTTATATGCGCTTTGAGGATAAATTTAAAATGTTACCTGAAAAGGAAAGCAGTAAGGTAGGAAGCCTAAGTATGTTAAGTTCATTAAGATAATACTCTCATGATCTCTTCTTGTTTTGCTATATGTTGTTATACGTTTTTCAACCCTGGTCATCGGATGATACCTACCAATACATGTGTTTGTATTGATACAACACTTAGTATATCTCCTTTTAGGGGTATAGCCATGCTTACAGATCAGTTGAAGTTTCTATAGCGTGGCGGTGACTATTCATCAACAAATTTGCCATCTTACTCTTACACATAGGTTATATCTTGAGTTATCCTTTGTGTTTTTAGTATTTTTGTTCCTGCTTAGACTAGGTTCTGAAAGTTGTGTAGTTAAATTTTGCAATTTACTATGTATAAGTTTTGTTTTAATAAAAGGTTTATTATTTATTAATTCTTAAGGTTCAACAATGTTTTCTGTAATGGTTAAATGTTGGGTGGTAAGGGCTCTCCTATCTAAGGTAGTGTAATACCCCCCAAAAAAAATCCAAACCAATATTAGAGCTATGTACCAAGCTCAGTCATAGTAAATCATGGTTATTTTATGGTTTTATGAGTAAGTTAGATGTATATTAAGGTTTCAAATAACTCCCAGCTATCAGACGAATCAAAACATTCTTCACCAATCGAATTCTTGAGAAAGATATTGGCATAGTCAGATTCAAACGAGAATATCTATCATTATACTTGGAATTTTTGAGCTCATGGCCTATCAACAGATATATAATTGAATTATCTTTCCAACGATACCAATTTCACCTAAATCCGATATCGGAGCAAAGAGTTATTCCTATTTTACTCTAGCATGTCAGGCTAGAAACAGTGTGACAGCATTAGTGGTAGCTTACCATATTTGTGACGCCCTACCACGAAGGTCGTCAGCCTTAGGCAGAAACCAGATCCTATGTGAAGATATTCATGGTAGCTTACCATATTTGTGACGCCCTACCACGAAGGTCGTCAGCCTTAGGCAGAAACCAGCTCCTAAGTGACGATATTCGTGGTAGCTTACCACATTTGTGATGCCCTATCACAAAGGTCGTCAGACTTAGGAAGAATCCAGCTCCTGTGTGACGACATTCATGGTAGCTTACCATATTTGTGATGCCCTACCACGAAGGTCGTTAGACTTAGGCAGAAACCATCAATTCCAGCTACTGTGTGACGACATTTTTGACGGCTTACCATATTTTTGACGCCTTGTCACAAATGTCGTCAGCTGTTATTTTTAGAAACTGGGAATTTATTTCATAAGGGTATTTTGGTCTTTTCCCTTCACTTCCCACAACTTATAACCCTCAAGGAACATATTATCTTCTATTATCTTTAGTTGAAACATCTTAAAAACCCTCTCTTACACTTTCAACCACAAGATTAGGGTTTCCTCTCAAGATCATCGCCTCAGGAACAAGAGCATTCTTTCCCAAAGGGGTTAAACCCAAGTCAAGAAAAATCAAGGGCAAGCCTAAGGAATTCTTCAAGAACCTTCAGAAACATTAGATCTTCTTCAAGATTCAATGACTAAAGTATGTGTAGTGTCCATCTATGGATTCAATTCGTTCATAGAGTTCAAGAATCATTCTTTTAAATGTTATTTTGTAAACTTTTGTGGTGATATAAGAATGTACACGTTGATGATTGTTGTTCAAGTTTCAAGATGATATCTAAGGATGTTTTTCATGGAATATATGTGATTGTTGGTTGAAAATCATTGATACAATGCTAGGTGTGTATCAAGAGATTCCAACCAACACAAGAACAACAAGATGAACAACAAAGTGCTAGTGAATCGAAAATGGCCACACACGGCTTCCCTAGGCTTGCAACACTTGTTTGAACTAGAAAATTTAGTTTAACAACAAGAACAAAAAAGACAATATTGCTAGTGAATCGAAAGAACCCCACACGGCTTCACTAGACTTCTATATTCAACAACACAATGTTAACAAAATTTATTAAGGAAGAGATAGAAACTTGACATACAATATTCATTAATCTAAGAACCCTAATAAGAGAAAGGACCCTAAGACTAATAAATATCAATACCAAATTCTTACTTGGACCAAGAGGAACTCAAAGAACCTCAAGAACCTAGTTTCTAGCCAAGACACAACACTAGTATCACTCTACTAGTGAGAATTTGGTTTTGGCCTCTCCAAATGATGAGAAACAGAAGTCAAAAATTTACAAGTCTTTATTTCTTGAATAATAGGAATGAACTAAAGCAAGACTAGCCCTATTACATGGCTTATATAGTCACTTAGAAAGGAGGGACAAAGACCAAATAACCCTTGGCATTTAAGTGGGTGGGTTTGGGGTGTCTTGGTGGGCCTCTTTATATTTTATTAAATATAAGCCCTTAGATGGTCTCACAAGGGCCTCATACATGGACAAGAATGTGAATAAATCTTGGAGTCATTGCAACTCATGTGCTTGGCTTCGTGTGAAAGGTCTCGAGCTAGGAATTCTCGTATCATCGTCTTTATCTTGAAGGGAATTTGTCCTCAAATTCGGAGCATTGCCATCCTCCACTATTTCCACCCGAGAGAGATCACACACGTTGAAAGTGTTGTGCATTTGATATTCCGGGGGTAGATCAATCTTTTAGGCATTGTCGTTGATCCTTTCTAATACTTGGAACGGGCCATCACCCCGTGGCATCAACTTAGCATTCCTTTGAGACAGGAATCTATCCTTCCTTAGGTGCATCCACACCCAATCTCCCGGTTCAAGAATGAGCTTTCTTCTTCCTTTGTTAGCTCGCCTCGCAACTTCTTGGTTTTTCTTCTCCAACCGCAACCTCACCTTCTCATGTAGCTTTTTCATGGCCTTGGACCATTGCTTCCATCTAATCTTATCACAAGATCACTTGGCAAAGAGGTTAAATCCAAAGGGGTGAGGGATTTGATGCCGTATACACACTCAAAGGGTGTCATCCCCGTGCTCGAGTGTATAACACGATTATAAGCAAACTCAATCAATGGTAAGTGCTCCTCCTAAGAAGTCATTTTTCCTTTAACCATGGACCGTAGCATAGACCCTAAGGTCCTATTTACTTCTTCCGTTTGGCCATCGGTTTGTGGGTGGCATGAAGTCAAAAACAACAACTTAGTACCGAGCCTACCCCACATGGACTTCCAAAAGTGGCTTAGGAATTTAGAATCCCTATCACTCACTATGGTCCTCGGAACACCATAAAGTTTTACAATATTATCAACAAACAAAGAGGCTACGCTAGGCGCATCATCACATTTAGAACAAGGAATAAAGTGAACCATCTTGGAAAACTGATCCACCACGACAAAAATACTATCCCGCTCCCTTCTAGTCCTCGGCAATCCTAATACGGAGTCCATTGATATGTAAAGCCAAGGATGCAAAGGGGTGGACAATGGGGTGTACAAACCGTGGGGTTCGAGCCATATCCTTGTGCATTCTAGGCCAATAAAATTATTCTTCCAAAATTTTGAGGGTCTTCTAGACCCCAAACTGGCCCATTAGACCGCCATTGTGTGCTTCTATCACAAATAATTCTCTCCACAAACTAAAGGGAACACACAATCGTCTACCTTTAAACAAGTATCCAACAAATTTGGTATAGGGATGGGAACCCCTATCCGTAACCCACTTATCCCTTTTCAACTCTTCACTTTCCCTATAGATAGGAGTAAAGTAAGGGTCCTCGGGATATAAAGACTTGAGGCTTTCAAACCCCATCAACTTAGACGACAAAGTAGACACAAGCACATATTTTCGGGACAAAGCATCAGCCATCACATTGTCTTTACCCTTCTTGTATTGAATAACATAAGGGAAAGTTTTAAGAAATTCAATCCATTTGGCATGCCGCCGGTTAAGCTTGTCTTGTGCCCGTAGATGCTTTAAGGATTCATGATCCGTTTGGATCACGAATTCTTTAGTCCATAAATAATGTTGGCATGTGGCCAAGGCTCTAATTAAGGCATACAACTCTAAATTGTACATAGAGTACTTTAGAGTTGCTCCTTTGAGCTTTTCTCTAAAGTAGGCAATAGGCTTCAATTCTTGCATTAAAACCGCACCTATGCCGACTTTGCTTGCATCATATTCGACCTCAAAAGTCTTGTCAAAATTCGGCAATTATAGTAAAGGGGACGAGATAAGCATAGCTTTCAAGTCCTCGAAGGCCTTAGCTTGTTCATCTCCCTACTTGAAAGGCCAATCCTTTTTAATCACTTCAGTCAAAGGGGCGGCAATGGTGCTAAATACTTTGACAAAACGTCTATAAAAACTAGCCAACCCATGGAAGCTTCTCACTTCACCTACGGTTTTGGGAGTTGGCCAATTTTTAATGGCATCAATCTTAGATTCATCCACTTCGACCCCTCTTAAGCTCACCACAAACCCAAGAAATACAACCTTATGGACACCAAAAGAACATTTTTTAGATTAGCATATAACTTCTCCTTTTGGAGGACATCAAACACACATTGTAAATGCTTTACATGCTCATCTAAGGACTTACTATACCCCAATACATCATCAAAATAAACAACAAACTTTCTGATAAATGGCTTCATCACATGATTCATTAGCCTCATGAAAGTACTTGGAGCGTTTGTTAGGCCGAATGGCATAACCATCCATTCATAGAGACCGAATTTGGTCTTGAAGGCGGTTTTCCATTCATCACCCGGTTGCATACGAATTTGGTGATAGCCACTTCTTAAATCAATTTTAATAAACAAACACCACGAACCACTCAATTCATCAAGCATATCATCTAATCTAGGAATAGGGTAATGATATTTTACCGTTATCTTGTTAATGGCTCGGCAATCAATGCACATACGCCAAGTCCCATCTTTATTGAGAACTAGTAGCACCGAAACCACACAAGGGCTCATACTCTTCTTGATATATCCTTTGTTGAGGAGTTCCTCAACTTGGCATTGCAATTCTTTGGAATCCATTGGGTTGCTTCTATAAGCCGATTTGTTAGGCAATTGTGAACCCGGCACAAAATCTATTTGGTGCTCAATTCCCCGAAGTGGGGGCAATCCTTGCGGTAATTCCTTTGGGAAGACATCCTCGTAATCCTGCAAAACATGAGAATAGAAGGAGAAATGGAAATTTTAGTAGCGTTAGTGTTAAAACAATGAGCCAAGAGGAGCATCGGAGTGTCCTCGTCATGATCTACAAATAATTCTTTCCTCCTAGCCATCATCACCACACTTTCTTTCCCCTTAGAAATTAGGAGCCCCTTGGTTTCCCCTACTCCCTCACTCTTGGATTACCCTCTTTTTCCCTCACTCTCGGCCTTTTTTCCCTTTTCCCTCAATTCCCGTATCTTTTGGTATAATTCATTCACTTGAGAAGACAATAATGGATGAAGAGCGACCTTTCGGCCATCCTTCTCAAGTGTATACCGATTGGACCTTCCATCATGTTTGGTCGACCTATTGTATTGCTAAGGCCTTCCTAACAACAAGTGATAAGCTTGCATTGGTATCACATCACAAAGCACCTCGTCATGGTAGTTGGCTACCTTAAAACGTATCACACATTGCCTTGTGACCTTTAACTAGCCGCATTCATTCAACCATTGCAACTTGTAAGGACTAGTATGAGGTGTAGTCGGCAATTTCAAGAAGTTCACCATTGCAACACTAACCACATTCGCACAACTTCCACTATCTATCACCATAGTACACACACTTCCCTTCACAAGACATTTAGTATAGAATAAATTCTCCCGTTGGCTAGGGTCATCTATCGCCTTACTAATCATGGCACGCCTCACTACAAAGTTTGGAACCACGCACTCCCCTTCTTGTGGATAAGCATCCTCACAATCATCATCATGTGGCTTATTTTTGGGTTTCTCTCCATCTTGAAGCTCGGCCTCATTCTCTTCTTTTTCAAGACCCACTTCCTCACCAAGGTAATACAATCTCCCTTTCCTTAGGATCACATTATGCCGGTTTGGACATTCATTGGCTTTATGTCCCCAACCTTGGTACTTGAAATATTGGAACCCTTTAGGATTAGGATACTTGTGAGCTTCTTGCCGGAGAGGAAATTTATGGACTATTTTAGGCTCGGACAGCCTTGTAGTGGTGGGTTGGTCCTTGTTTTTGGGCCAACCCAAAGATGGTTGAACTATATCTTTTATCCTCGGCCAACCCGAGGTTGATGGTCTCTTTGCCTTGAACGACGACCTCTCTTTAAGCTCCCTTTCAATTTCAAGAGCCGCTTGGAAAATCCCTTCAACGGTATCAAACTTGTGAAGCGTCAAATGAGTGGAATCTTTTTGTTCAACCCACACTTGAACCAAATGATGTCATGGCCAATTTGTTCTCCCCGATGATCAAGCTTTAACATGAGTTGTTGAAACTCGTCATAGTATGCCATAACACTTCGATTCCCTTGTCGCAAATTGTACAACCTAGCAAGCAACTCATGACGATAACTTTTGGGAAGATACCGTTGCCTCATCAGGTACTTCAACCGAAACCATGGTGGTGGTTGTCCCTCTACTAACTTGTTGCCAAACCGCTTGAAGTATTCCCACCAAGTGTTAGCATAGCCTTCAAAATGAGCTATGACACAACAACTCTTCTTCTCCTCTGAGATATCATTCACTTGAAACACTTTATCACACGTTGACTCCCAAACAAGATACACCTCAGGGTCACTTTCACCCTTAAAGATAGGTAGGCTCAATTTCACGGTATTGATACCTACGTCTCTCTCTAGGTGTTGGTTTCCCCTTTCTCCATACCCTCAATATCTCCTTGGATCCACATAACCTTCTCTCATATCTTCCTCCATTATGTAGGCATCGTCAAAGTCTCCATACCTTTCATAATCCTCTCTACCATATTCCTCACGGTGGACAGGACGATTTTGGACATTTGGAACTTAATTCGGAGGAATTGGATTTTGTGGAGGTGGTTGTCTTTGGTTTAGTGAAGCTTGGAAGGGGGGTTCAGATTTAGTAGAGGAATTTGACGTCCGAGTACCTCTTGTGGAACTTGAGACATTTGGGAATGGGTTGGTCTATTGGAGTCTCGATTTAGAGGGTTATAAGTGGTTTGGCTTGCGGCATTTAGTGGAGCTAGTAAAGGATTTGGCAATTGTGGCCATGTTTTGGGAGAAACGGTAGCGGAGGAATTTCTATCATGTCCACTTGACGAAACATGTCGAGGAGTAGAAGGACGAGAGTTCCTTTGACTATCCACTTGTTCTAACCTCTCACTAATAGTTGTCACTTCTACCCTTATGGCTCCCACTTTCGTACTCAACCTTTCAAGAGCTCGGGTCATAGTCTCAAGAGTGACCCTCATATTCTCCATTTCATTAGAATCCACAGTTTGAGATGTGGTTCCCTCAATTATCAAGGTATCACCTACACAAGAAACAAATAAGTTGGTTTAAAATCCCTCTCTTCACTCACACTCTCTTGGTTCACTCACACTCAAGTTCTACAAGAGTTGTAGATTGGCTAGGAACCCGTGAATCCATAAGGTATGAGTATGCTCTTTCCTAGAATGGTTTCTTGTTTGAAACTCAAATAATTCTCGTTGGACTAGAGCCAAGAGTTACAACGTATTCAAATGATAAAAGCACACAAACAAACATTGACACGAACACAAGGCTTCAAATGACTAATAGACAAGCTAGTAGGAATGTACTAGTTTGTTAATTAGTTCTCAAGTCAATTAGAGGAAACTAGGAATCAATAATTAGAAACTAGAACATCCAAATTTGAGCTTAATTATCATTTGAACAGTAACTAGGGTGATGTGGCAGCATGTCAATGGCCACGGGTCCACATAAATAGTTCGTTAACTTGAAGTCTTAGTCCCCTTAGATCTTTTGTAATGGATGACTTGTTATTGGGATGGAAAACATAAAGTTTTGTAACATTTTTCAAACCCCCCTTTTTTTTTATTTTTTTTTCAAACTCAAAAGGTGATGTTTGACCTCAGTAGTCCCACAAGACAAGGTTCCTTATTTTAAGAAAAAGTGGTTGTCAAGTCTTGAAAAGGTGATGTTGGCAAGTCTTCTCACAAACAATTTTCAATTTCGTCTTACAACCTTTTTGGATTTGTTTATCTTTATAGAAGTTAAGACATAAGATGAGGAGAAGTTTAGGATGAACACAACATCAACACCTTCAAGAACACAACAACAATACACCATAATGGTCACTTCCAAGTTTTTTTTTTGTCACAACACAATTCTCTTTTTCACTAAGCTCAACTTTAGATTTAGACACCCTTTGTGTTGATGAGAAAGAAACCAACACAAAAAACAACTAAACAAGTAAAACTTTTGTAGATCTACAACTAATTTTTTTTTACCAAAATGTTCAAGAACACACTTTTTGGTAAGAGCTTTCCAAGATTGTTTTTGTAAGAACAAAACCTAGCCTTGAGCTTTGATACCAAATGATACAATGCTAAGTGTGTATCAAGAGATTCCAACCAACACAAGAACAACAAAATGAACAACAAAGTGCTAGTGAATCAAAAATGGTCACACACGGCTTCACTAGGCTTGCAACACTTGTTTGAACTAGAAA
>NW_025826215.1:277994-305108 GCF_002878395.1 Capsicum annuum | reverse complement strand
CTTGTTTAGTTGTTTCTTGTGTTGGTTTCTTTCTCATCAACACAAAAAACAACTAAACAAGTAAAACTTTTGTAGATCTACAACTAATTTTTTTTTACCAAAATGTTCAAGAACACACTTTTTGGTAAGAGCTTTCCAAGATTGTTTTTGTAAGAACAAAACCTAGCCTTGAGCTTTGATACCAAATGATACAATGCTAAGTGTGTATCAAGAGATTCCAACCAACACAAGAACAACAAAATGAACAACAAAGTGCTAGTGAATCAAAAATGGTCACACACGGCTTCACTAGGCTTGCAACACTTGTTTGAACTAGAAAAGTGAGTTGAACAACAAGAACAACAAAGACAATATTGATAGTGAATTGAAACAGCCCCACCCAGCTTCAGTAGACTTTTATATTCAACAACACAATGTTAACAAGATTTACAAAGAAAGAGATAGAAACTTGACACACAATATTTATTAATCTAAGAACCCTAATAAGAGAAAGGACCCTAAGACTAATAAATATCAATACCAAGTTCTTACTTGGACCAAGAGGAACTCAAAGAACCTCAAGAACCTAGTTTCTAGCATAGATACAACACTAGAATCACTCTACTAGTGAGAATTTGGTTTTGGCCTCTCCAAATGATGAGAAAGAGAAGTCAAAAATTTACAAGTCTTTGTTTCTTGAAAAATAGGAATGAACTAAAGCAAGACTAGACCTATTACATGACTTATATAGTTACTTAGAAAGGAGGGACAAAGACCAAATTACCCTTGTCATTTAAGTGGGTGAGTTTGGGGTGTCTTGGTGGGCCTCTTTACATTTTATTAAATATAGGCCCTTAGATGGGCTCACAAGGGCCTCACACATGGCCAAGAATGTGAACAAGGATTGGAGTCGTTGTAACTCATGTGCTTGGCTTCATGTGAAAGGTCTCGAGCTAGGAATTCCTGTATCAATCATGAACTTTGGGTGGGTTGAACTAATGCAAGTATGAAATCCACCTATGCCTTAAAGAATGCATGTAAGGTGTTTGATAAAATGTCTAGGATGTTAGAAGTTCATATTTACATGATTTCATGATATCTAAATGACAAGTCCATGTTAGCGATACACTTCAATATGAATGCCCATGCTATTTATGTATTCGTATGGTGATGGCATGAAGTATGTATGATGATGGAAATCTGAATTTTGTGTGCGAATTATATCCATGCTTTCCCTACCATGTTTGAGGTGTTGATTAAATACATGAAGTATACTATCCCCTACTTATGATATAGCAAATTGTGGACTCCAATCTTGTGATCAAGTAATGTCATGTGTGTCTTTTTTCTTCTATCGAGTCCTGGGGGTATTCGTACCCAAAAAACATAGTTGTGTGCCTAGTGAAATATCATGTTGTCACAACAATCTCAGTCAAGCTATAATCTGTAGAACTCAGTCAGTCATGTGACTCAGGAAACCTCAGAAATCTTATGATCCTAGTTAACTCTCAGATAATAGTACTACTCCATCAGTCAACGGAAGTCAGTTAATCTGTCCATGTACAGTCAGTTGAATTATGTTTAGTCTCTTCAGATGGGAGTAGAAGTTAGCATCGAGTGAACCCAAGGATGGGAACTCACCTGTATATGAGGGTGTGATTCTTAGCAGTCATCCTTGCATTCCAGAACTATGTAGCCAGCATAGGTTAAGACATCACAGCCTGTTATATGAGGGTAGAGATGGCTTAACCTGTTATATGCTAGAGTTACCTATTATATGAGGGTTGCTCACATATTGTCCTTAGCAGTGGCGCGGTATTGACACCCTTCCAGTCAGGGAAGAGATTGGACCCCATCTTAGCCATAATGGCACATATGGGGCATATCGGTTAAACAACTGTCTCCCACAGTTTCAGTATCAGTCTCAGTAAAAGAACCCAGACAGTTCTTCAGATATCAGTATACCAGGACTATTAGATACGGTCAAATTCAGTTATAGCACAGAACTTAGAGAGTTCAACTAGATTCAGGGCTGTCAGATATAATCATCCATGTTATCAGAACTATAGTTCCAGCCATGTATTAGCGTACAGATTTAGCCATCACGTACTCACGATCTTAGTTACTATGTATGTATGTTTGTACTCTTCGTCCATATCAGTTAGTCAATAGTATTATTCATGCATGTAAACCCTTTGCATTAGCCTACCTTACTCGTATACTCAGTACTCTAGTTGTACTGACACATTTGCGCTATGGTGCTTTCTTTTCATGTTACACCATAGGTTCACAGACACGAGTTCCAGACTAGCAGTAGCAGCTGCATTCCAGTATACAGAGTTGCAGTGAGTCCTCTTCATTCGAGGATGATACGATATTATTTTATTTCATTGAGGAGAGAGGTGAGAGAAACTTTTTTGCTCTTAGCATCTCAAATAATACTTATTAATTGTAAATACCCAAGATTATCCTGTAGTGTACTGAATGTAAATGCCATACCAGTATAGCACATGAACTGAACTGTCTCCAACAAGTCATGACTAAAGGTCATTGTCAACTCTGGTATGTATGTACACCATATTTAGACATGCATCATTGTTATTGCATTTGTTGTGATAGCATTATTGTATATCATCGTGTACGTAACTGATTGATCTTTGGATTGCTTATGTGGGAGTGATTGTTATGAATAACTTGTAATGGAATGATATGAAGGGATAACCAAAGGTTTGTGAGTTGATAGTTATGATTGTGCATTACTATAACGTGCGAATATAAGGCATTATGTATAAATTTTATTCTCCGTATGTATAGTTTTATACGTGATGTGTATTGCACTGTATCTTCTAGTAAAGTTGTTGTTTTATTAATTGACTTGATTGTTGCAATTTCGATGGTTAATGGTAGTAGAATAAGGAGTGAGGGTTGTTACGAAAGAGAATTTAATGAGAAAGAGAGGGAAGCGTAGTGTTTTTATAACATGGTGAGTGCATAAGAGATGTGGTGTTGATTGATGTAAGAAATTTTGTTAGTTAATCATGCTATGAGAATAAATTAATAATGTTATATGAAAGGGAAGGCGGTAAGGTGGAAGCCAAAGTATGTTAAGTTCATTAAGATTATATTGTCATGATCTCTTCTTAATTTTCTTGTTATATGTTTTCCAACCCTAGTTGGCAGATGATACCTGCATGTATGTGTGTTCATACTGATACAACACTTACTATATCTCCTTTTAAAAGTATAGTTGTTTTACTTTTTTTCAAATTTTATTTAATAAAAAATGATTTTGACCTATTCCAACTATTTCAAAAGATTCAAAAAAAAAAAAAAAATTGAAATAATTTATAGAAAAATTACATAGTCACCACTTGACTTTTTTATATAAAATATCAAGAAAACTTTGTAGAGATTTCAAAGATTCAAAAATAGAAATAAATCTTTGAAATAAGAGAAATTTAGTAAGGGTTCAACTAATGCCCTAAAAAGGGTTTTAAGGCACTTAGAAATGTCCATTTAAAACGGTTCACCAAAACAAAAATTATTTTTTGACTAACTTCAAAAAAAGAGGTGACTAACTTTTCAAAGACTTGATTTTATAAAAATATTAACATTAATTCAAGAGATTATTCATTTATTTATTTATTCATTTTTTTTTTGAAGACTTAAGATGACATTTATTTGATCAAGCAAAAATTAACTTCAGAAAAATTTTCATTAAAGAAGGTTGGGCTAAATCCATTTCCTTTATAAATTGTTTTTTTCAAATAAAAAGGAGAAAGAAGAGTGATTTTGAATATCGTTTTTGATAACATAAATTTTTATTTTTAAAGAAAATATCAATTTAAACAAATTACGAAATTTGACTAATTAGTGAAAATGTTTTGATTTTTGCAAAGAATATTATTTTTGATTGATGAGAATTTTCATTTAATTTAAATAAAATACTTCAACACAATAATAAAATAAAATTTCATTAATTTAAAAAAAAAAAAGTTAATTCCCAAGGAAAAATACAAAGAGACTAGTTTTATTAAATCGAGAATTCAGACTATGTGCCGAATTATAAAAAGTAAAATATAAAGATAAAGATAAAATAGAAATGACAATTCAAAAGGGGATTTAATTTGATCTAACCAAAGTTAATTACAAACAAGTAATCAAATAGAAATATACAAATAAACTTAAGAGGATAAGTTTAAGATTTGGTCCCCTGATTTGGCCCATTGGATTGCCCAATTTTTGGGCCCATTTTCATGAATTTTTCATCCCTTTCAGCTGTGTATATTTACTGTATATCAAAGCCCTTTATCCTTGCGTTTCTTATATACAAACTGTATATCAGCGTATAAAGATCCGTATACTCGCATCCAACTTCATTACGCATCATATGTTGGTGTATACCATCCACCTTCGACCTGAAAAACCCGTATATATTTTGTATACGGGTGTATACCAGCCTTGTTTCTTCATGTACTAGTCCCTTTGAGGAAGTTCGGGACTCAGTCCGGGAGAGATACAGGGGCAGGGAATCCATTAGACTCAACCATGAAAATTTCATGCAAACAAAAATAGAAGAGAAGGATTAATGATTAAACTAAACCATGATCTAGTAATGGGAGGAAAAGTAATACTTAAATAACTAATGAACCATTTTATGAAACAAGGCATCAAGTACCATGTTGAATTTAGATGATGAAAAAATGTTATTGCAAGAACGATATGCTCTATTAGGAAGAAAGAGTTAAACTAATTGCCTTATTTCATAAATTTTAGCAACGGAACCACGTGTAATCAGGCTAGAGGCAAGACACAATAATATTAAGAAAGTACACCACATGTCAAGCCATTCTATTCATATACGAACTCTTATCAAATAATAAGAACAACCTTGACCACCATATGTTCTCTAACTGATCAGGATGGACAGAATTTAAATAATTTTTCTTGCACACTTAAAATACAATCTGTGTATTAAAAGGTTCACTGATGCTAAGCCTAGATGAATATGAAGTGATGGATCAAATTTGATTAAATCCTCCACACAAAATCTCTAGAACACAATTAGTTGGTTTAGATAGAAAAGAAAAATCAGCCAGTGAACTCTCAGGAGCATTCATACATTTACTCCTATTTGAAGTGCTACATGAACAAGAGGGTAGAAATCATCATTTTAGCGTGAGAAAAGGAATCCCAATCTATACAAACTTAAACCATACTTTGAAGAGTATAACATATATGCTAACATATTTCAGCCTTTAAGCCATGGGTTTGTATGACACTTTGATATTATGAAATGTTAAATGCAACAAGGGATTGAAGACTTTGCCCCTACGTCTATACAAGCCAAGTAATTAAAGGAACATCAATTATGTTTAAACCGAATATGTTAGAGCCTTTGCTAAAACCTCAAAATTTCAAGAAAAAGAAGGATCTTATTTTATAGTTTCCTCGAGCACAAAACAACGTTGTAGATTCCAATGTCAACCAAGCAGTCCACCAAATTCATTAAAGTTTGAAACTTTTCAGTTACTATACCAATAAACATACAAACTCTCAAACAACCCCAAACCCATGAGATGAGATCATCATTTTCCACAAATATATCAAAAAAGCAAGGTTCATCGAGATTATGTTGCCAAACGAATCCCACAACAACTATAAAAATAATCAACGAAGTTCCATACTATCACATTCACTTACCTAACAGAGAAAAAAGTATAGAAAGCTGAGTTGTTTACCTTTCTTAGTGTAGCAATTTGGGACTAGGATCCAAAGAACGGCTTTGATGAATTCCAGTGAGCCATTTATCATCGGAATTCTATCAATTGAAATTCAACTGGATTTCTGTGGAATCTAACAATTTCAAAGAATTTAAGTAAGTTTCTTGATGAATTGATACCAAACTAACAAGGAAACACAAGAAACACACACCAAACAGTCCACTAGTTCAAGAAACTGTGGACCTCTTTTGGTGACCACTCTCGGATTCAAGAACAAGAACAAGAAGGAAAAGTTTAAAAGGTGTTTAACACCAAAAACAGCCAACCACCAAACTATATTGACAATCATAAAAAGAAAAACAATAACAACAACAATCCACGCGGCTTCACTACTACAATACAAACTACAAAGTTACAACAAGATAAAGATAGAAAGGTAGACAAATGGAGGTGTATCTTAAAAACCCAAGAACCTATTCAACTCTTGGACTCTTAACACTACACAATACAATTACCTACCTCTTACAATGAAATAAGAGAGGAGTCCACCACTCAAGCACCAACATATCAAGCAAAATGCAACACACAAATGATTTCACACTTGTGCAATGCCCTAGTTTCGATTTTAGACTATCTCTCTAAGAGAAGTGTTCTTTCAAAATCTTTAAATAACTAAAGACTAAAAACCCTATAAGGTTCTATTTATATTACATTACAAAAATAAGAGACAAAAACAAAGGCTTCAAAAGGTGCCCAGTGTGTATTTAGGGCGGCCTTGTGCACTCCAAGGCTCATTTCACACTTCAAATTGCACACACCATTGGTTGCATTCAAAATACTCAAAAATTATTCATGTTCATGATCGTACTCGTATCATGAATTTTTTGAATACGTGATATTAGAGGAATGCTCCTCCTAAATCTCCAATTTTTCCCCAAAGAAAATTCCTCCCTCCTTTTTGTTCTTCAATGAGTATTTATAGGAGGTTTTGGAATGATTTTGGGGGAAAAAGAAAAGAAATTAGGGATGAAAAATTTGAAATTCAAACACAAATTAATCATGACCATCCGTGTTCGTACGGACTTGAGTCTGATCGAACGGTTTTGAGGAAATTCAGGACTAATCCATTGGGGATGAGTTGTCATTGTTTGTTGTTTAATTATTGTGTTGGGTCACTGTTGTTGTTGAAAGTTATTGTTGTCATTTGTGGATGTTGGGTCGTATCGCGTATTGGGTCGGGTTTTATCGCTGTATGTTATTTTGTTGTTGCTCAGTTGTGATAAAGAAGTCGTTGGCAGATGTTTCTGGTGAGTTGTACGTTGTTGCTATATGTAGTTTGGGGTCAAGTTGTTTAGGAAGAAAAAGGAATAGGGCGATGGGCTGGGTCGACTCAAATAAAAAATGGGTTGGGCTGCTGATATGTGGGAATGAGTAGAAATAGGAATGGGCATTTGATATCTCATCAATTTTATTTAAATTTTAGTCAAAACTGAAAATAAATTTGTCAATTGCATCACAATTGTTGCCGATTTGATTTCAATTCTGGACAAATTTAATTAATTTACTAAATTAAATTGCAAATTGATACGAATTAATACCCAATATAATTGTGAGTTACTCGATTTAATAAAATCAAACGCATATTTTCAAATAACTTGTTTTGATAACAAAAATGTATTCAAAAATCAAGATTCATCCATAGTTAATCAAGCAATCAAAATTACACGATCTCGTATGCGTGAGTACAAAATTATATAATTCGTTGCTTAAATGACAAAATTCACTTAAATGAATATTTTAGAAATCATTTATTCGGATAATATAAATGTTGTAATTTTATATTAAAACTGAATAAACTCATAATTAAATTCAGATGTGGAGGGCAAAAATTAGGTGTCAATAACTGTCTCTCCCTTTGGGTAGAGTGGATGCAAGCAACCCTGGGCAAAGGGAGTTTGACGTTCCTAATTTTTGTCGGACGACAAATTCATCTCTCAAAAGGGATTGGTTTTCGCACGTGTTTTGTCGAGCTGTAGTCAGACCCCGATATCAAGTTTTCTACATATTTCAAGTTACATGAGAATTCAAGTCACACAAGTTATTCTGATTTTTGAATTTTAGTGAAAACTGAGAAGCTGGGGAACAAGAGGATTGGGGAAAGGTTCGAATGTAGTCGAGTTTTCCACATAGAGATCATCCTACATATCCTTGAGACTGAAGGAAGACAGCTTATAGTTCGACTTGAATGGTGGAAAAGGTAGTCTTTTTGCTAAGACAGCCTTTGTCTCAGGATGGGCGATGGAAAATTGAGCTTTGGGACTAAAGGCTTGTAATTATCTTAATTACAAAATGTGAGGCCCTCACAAATATAAATATGAGCTACATAAACATGATTTCCAAAGCTCTAGGTGTACGTTACCTGGATTTGAAGGACATGAAAAGTTACTTTTGGCGTGAGTTTAGAAATACTCTAAAAGTGAAAGTGAAGCTAAAATCCCAAAATACCCACATGCCTTCTGATAGGGATGTGGACTAATGGTGGTGGAAGTTGTCTTTTAGCCCGCGTCCAAGGAGTTTGATATTCCTCTTCGTACTATATCCCAGTTTATTGCTAAGAAAAAGTTTCACATTGTTCTGTATCCTTTTTGGAGTCTTCCATACATGTGATTTTGGTTTCAGATTTTCATCTTTTTCGAATGCTCTCGACAACATCTCAAATAAAACTGTTAGTGATAAACATAATTCACTAAGGGATCTATTGTCTTTTACCATATCTCCGCGTGGTTGCTACCTAAAAAGATGTCATCCTCCCTTATACCTATTTGGAAGGCAAAAATTCTTGTGATAATAGACACAACAACCCTTTTGTTGTTGGATAAAATAGTCGTTTTGACAGTTTAAAGTTTTTTCCAAAGTGGAATGGCCCTCTTGTATATCGATGACACTTTGTAAAGAACGGTCCCTGCAATCGCATAATCTTATGCTGATGTGGTAACCATTTTTGTTACCTATAATGCTTCTCGTATGTGGAATGATAACATCTTTGGATATTGACAATGAACTTTTGAATGACTCGGGTAAGTCTTGCGCATCATTTGTATCGATGCGGCTTATAGATATCCCTTGAGTTGTCAATCTTTTGGTAATCTTGCGCATGATTTGATATTATATATAAGGCGACTTACAAATTTCCTTTGAGTTTCTAAATTTTGGGTCTAAATTTTGGGTACTCCTGCACATTATCGGACCTTGGATAAGAGATGACTTATAGATTCCCTCAAATCACTAGCCCTTATGTATTCCTGCACATCATCCGACCCTGTATACAATATGACTTATAGATATCTCCCAAATCCTGGATATGATGCGACTTATAGAGAATCCTTAGACCTATCAATTTTGATAATCTTTCATATTTCTTGGTAAGGATTTAGTTGTGACTTATGGATAACCTTCAAACTGTCAATCTTTGGGTAACCTTACACACTATCTGGTTAGAATGTTGGATTTACAGATAACCCATGGACTATCAACTCATGGATAATCTTGCACACTATCTTATCTTAAATAATGTGACCTATGGATGACCTTCGGATTGTCAACTCTTGAAAAATGTAGTACGTCGTACGTTTTTGGATAGCGACTTATAGACATCCTTCAGACCATATATTTCTTGAAATTCGGTGATGAATTCCATTTGATCTTTGGTAATTGATGCCCTTGAAGTTGATGAATATCTTTTAATGCCAACTACTTTTCTTTTGTGTGATTTGATTAGATATGTATGCTTCATGATATCCTTCAATGTGTAACGCCCCGGAAAACGGGTCCCGGAGCATTATACGATGTTTGAGGCTACGAGTAGCCCCAAGCTAACCCTTTGAGCCATTTTCATTCAGTTCAACACAAATCAACGGGGTTTCCATAAATAACCCTCAAATATCAATAGAGTAATCATCATCCAAGAATAAAAGAATTTCAGAAAGATAACAAAAATACGACTTATTAGTCAACTCCCAACATCTATACTAGTCTGAGAATCCTCTAAGAAAATCAATAAAACCAGTGAGCCATTGAGATATGCCCCAACTGACTCATACTCAGTTATCAAATGTAAATAATTCCGTGATATCAAATCAGACATCACATCCTCGGAACATGAGGACTCACCACAACAGAGGATGTAGAATAGCGTGCCCAAAGAATCACTGTCGAACCTGGAACTGAGCACTTGAACCTACATTTTGAGAAAATGCAGCCCACATCCGAAGATGTAGGTCAGTACCATGGAAAGGAACGGAGTATATGGAGGTGTATGCTGTTGTGTAAACATCATCATCATAAATATTTATAAGAAATATGCAGGATGTATGAAAGACTCACATAGCCCGAAGAAAATCATGATAATCATGAGAGGATTAAATAATTATAATAACACATGTGAGTCATCATATAATTTGTCAATCACTTTCAGTTCATCAAGACTATCAATTCTCATACTGTAAATATCATTTAAATCTTTCGAAAGAATAACTTTCACAATTCCACTTTCAAATCACTTCACCATTCACCATAGACACAAGGAAACACACACACACACTGGGAGATCCTATAACCGACATAAACCATGTGAGCTACATGGATTCCAACGTACAACCCATGTTGGGGAGAGCCGTCCTATCCTTGCCATCGAAGTAGGACTATCGATATTGAATCCATACAAACTAGTGATCACTATATAAATCAGTCTCAGGCTCACTCCTACGGGGGCACGTAGTTCTAGGGAAGCAAGATCGCTTTACACCTCCTACTCGGTGCTAAAGATTTTTCCCGGACTTAGCTCAGATCATTTCAAAGACAATCCACAACAAAAAAAATTCATTAATATATAAATATACATCGGGAGCCATCATGCTTCCCATCTATCAAAATCAACCACGTTGTGGATTTCTTTCACACTCGAGTTCAAAACAACTCCATTAAGACCAAAAGGTCAAATCATTTAAAATATCTCAAATATTCAACATCAACGTACTTATAACACACACTTTCTAAAAAAAAAGGCAATTTCCAATAGAGATTCATGACCCAAATATAAAAATCATGATAAATATCGTTCAAGATTCATGTTTTATATCTCCACACATGTAAATTCATCTTTCAAAATCATAAACATCAAGATTTCATAATAATCATCATAAGATATGGGTTCATGCTTTAAATTCATAAAAAATTAAATAAAAATCATGTCTTTGTAAAGAAAATTACTTTTGGCCACAAGAACGAAAGAGAGTTCTTGTTGAAAAACCCCACATACCTTAAATGATGAACTTTAGATCGATACTCATTTTTGAGATGTTAATCGTGCCTTTGAATGATGGTTCTTGGAGTTCTTGAGCTAGGAACTTGGAATCTTGAATAAATTTGCAGAATTAATGGTGAACTTTGGAGGTTCTTGAAGTTGGATATAGGAGCTTAGGGTTTTCTTTTTGAGGGAGTTTGATGAAATATAACATATAATACTTCTAATAGGCTTTAATATAGGGTTTGGACGGATTTTTGGTGAGGGGGAATGACCAAAACGCCCCTAAAAATAAAAAAAATCTTGAATCTGTCCTTTGGTGGACTATTTTGATAGTCTGAAGTAGATCAACCATAACGTTTTACTCCGATATTCAAATAGGATGAAACTAATTTCATTAGAAAGAGGACTCTCATATCTTTCCATTGATATATAGTATCTCACTCAGATCATTGTGTACGAGGAGTTATGATCATTTGACGTTGACCCAAAAATTCACTTTTGATAGGCTGAAGTAGATCGACCATAACTTTTTGCTCCGATAGACAAATTGGATGAAACCAATTTCATTGGAAATAGGACTCGCAGAGCTTTCCGTTGATATATAGATCACCCAGATCATTATGTACCAGGAGTTATGATCGTTTAAAGTTGGAGTAAAAATACGCCAGGCCTCAGTACTTTTTCCTGCACGTTTTACTGTTCACTACTATTCATGATTCGATCGGAATGTTTATAACTCATCGCTCAGGTGTCCATTTTGGATGATCCACATATTGTTTGAAAGCTTATTCGATACTCTACACAATGGTGGGTCATAATCTAAGACATTCCGCACGAAAAATTTATAATTCATTCTAGAAGATAGAACCCAACATGTTTACGCATAAAATTTCAATAAAAAATTTCCTGGGGTATTACATCATCTCCCCCTTGGAAACATTCATCCTTGAATAACGCTATATATGCCAAGATTAGATAGGGAATAGAGCATACAGCTAAAACCATTCGTTAGACTCATCACCACATCGTTTCTCACTCCGAATGCAACATAGAATGCATAAATTCAAGAAACTACAACTGAACACATAATAAATGACAGCTGAACTGCTGCAACTTTTATCAAAAGTGCATGATTTAGGAAAGAACGGTACATTCGGCTTGATCGAAGTTCGCGGAAAATAGGTGCGGGTACTTGGATCACATATCCGCCTCAGCTTCCCAAGTTGCACCCTCAACAGACTGGTTTCACCACAACACCTTGACCAAGGGAACTTTTTTGTTCCTTAGTCTTCGGACACTGAAATCAAGGATCTCAACAGGAATCTCATCAAAAGAAAGATTTTCTTGAATGTCAGCACTCACAGAGGAATCCACTACCACAGCATCGCTAATATGCTTTCAAAGCATGGAGACATGGAATATTAGATGAACAGAGGACAACTCGGAAGGCAACTCGACCTCATAAGCTACCTTACCAACGCGGCTAAGAATTTTGTAAGGACCAACATAACGGGGACTAAGCTTCCCCTTCTTTTCGAATCTCTTCACCCCCCTCATGGGTGAAATTTTCAGATACACTAGGTCACCAACTTCAAACTCAAGGTCTTTCCTTCTAACATCCGCATATGACTTCTGACGATTCTGCGTTGTTTTCAACCTTTCCCTAATCAACTTAACTTTTTCCATAGCCTCAAATACCGAATCAGGACCACTCACAGCTGCTTCACCTACCTCGAACCAACCTATGGGTGATCTACACTTCCTCCCATATAAGGCTTCAAATTGAGTCATGCCAATACTAGAGTGGAAACTATTATTGTAAGCAAACTCTATTAACGGTAAGTCATCATCCCAACTTCCCTTAAAGTCAAGTGCACAAGCTCTCAACATATCCTCTAAGGTCTGGATGGTCCGCTCAGCCTGACCATCGATCTGCGGATGAAAAGCAGAACTCAAAAGCACTTGGGTACCAAGACCCTTCTAAAAAGCTTTCCAAAATTGCGAAGTGAACTGAGTACCCCTATCCGAAATGATAGACAAGGGAACTCCATGCCGTCTGACTAGCTCTCGGATATACAATCTAGGGTAATCCTCAGCAGTATATGAAGTATGAATAGGAAAGAAATGAGCAGACTTAGTCAACATATCAACCACAACCCAAATAGAATCATGATGGCGTCGGGAAGGAGGTAAACCAATCACGAAGTCCATATTTATCTCTTCCCACTTCCAGGTGGGAATATTAAACTCTTGCATCATACCACCAGATCTTTGGTGTTCAACCTTAACCTGTTGGCATGTTGCACACTTAGCGACAAATGCTACTATATCTTTCTTCATGCCACTCCACCAATAGATTTCCCGTAAGTCTTGGTACATCTTGGTGGCACCAGGATGAATAGAATATCGCGCCCCGTGTGCTTTAGCCATAATCCTCTGTCTCAGATCATCAACATTCGAAACACACAATCTACCCTGCAATCTCAACACACCATCTCCACCTTCGGAGAAAACCTCTACTTTTTGGTCCTTGACTGACTCCTTTAGTCTAACCAAACTAGCATCTAAGTATTACATTTCCTTCACTTCCGAAACCAAGGAGGATTCGGAACTACTCTGAACCCCTATACTATGTTCAGCAGAGTCAAACAACCTAACCCCCAATCTAGCCAAACGATGTACATCACGAGCCAACTCTTTCTTACCTTCTACCATATGCAAAACACTACCCATAGACACTCTACTTAGGGCATCTGCCATAATATTAGCCTTGCCCGGGTGGTACAACACACTCATATCATAGTCCTTTAACAATTCTAACCATCGTCTCTGCCTAAGATTTAGTTCTCTCTGGGTAAACACATACTGCAGACTCTTATGATTAGTGAAAACATCAACATGGTCACCATATAAATAGTGTCTCCAGATTTTCAAAGAAAACACTACAGCAGCCAACTCAAGGTCATGGGTGGGGTAATTTTTCTCATGGGGTTTCAATTGCCTAGAAGCATAAGCTATCACCTTACCCTTCTGTATCAATACGCAACCCAACCCAACTCTCGAAGCATCACAGTACACCACAAGACCATCAACACCATCAGGCAAATTCAAAACAGGGGCTAAAGTGAGTCGAGTCTTCAAATCCTAAAAACTCTTCTTACAAGATTCGGACCACAAGAACTTTACTTTTTTTTGGGTCAACCGAGTCATAGGAGACGTTATAGAGGAGAAACCGTCAACAAAATGACGGTAATAGCCAGCTAAACCCAATAAACTTCAGATATCAGTTGGAGAAATAGGTCTAGACCAATATCTAATGGCTTTAGTCTTTTGGGGATCAACTGTAATACCCTCGGAAGAAATGATATGACCTAGAAAAGCAACTGACCTTAGCCAAAACTCACACTTACTGAACTTGGCAAACAACTTGTGATCTCTAAGGGTTTGCAAGACAGTTCAGAGATGATCAGAATATTCATCCTCACTACGGGAGTACACCAGTATATCATCGATGAACACTATAACAAACATATCCAGATATGATCTGAACACTCGATTCATGAGGTCCATGAAAGCTGCTGGGGCATTAGTTAACTCGAAAGACATAACAAGAAACTCAAAATAGCCATAACGAGTTTGGAAAGCGGTTTTTGGGATGTCACACTCCCTAACTTTGAGTTTATGATAGCCGAAATGAAGGTCTATATTTGAGAAATAACTTGTACCTTGCAATTGATCAAATAAATCATCTATTCTCGGAAGAGGGTACTTATTTTTTATGGTGACTTTATTCAGTTAGCAGTAATCAATGCATACATGCAAAGAGCCATCTTTCTTTCTCACAAACAACACAGAAGCACCCCTAGGAGAAACACTGGGCCTTATAAAACCCTTATCTAGTAGATCTTTGAGTTGCTCTTTCAACTCCTAAAGTTCTGCAGGGGCCATACGGTAAGGAGGAATAGAAATGGGCTGAGTATCGGGAAGAAAATCAATCCTGAACTCTATCTCTCTATCAGGAGGTATCCCTGGAAGATCATCTGAAAAGACATCAGAAAACTCATTGACGACGTTAACAGATTGGAGAGTTGGAGTCTCAGACTTAGTGTCTTTGACTCTAACCAAATGGTAAATACACCCCTTGGAAATAAACTTTCTAGCTTTGAGGTAAGAGATAAAATGACTCTTGGGTGATAAAGAATTCCCAGACCACTCAAACACGGTTGCACCTAAAAACTAAAACTTGACCACTCGGGTCCGACAATCAATAGAGGCATAAGAAGAATACAGCCAGTCCATACCCAGAATCACATCAAAATCTACCATGTCTAACTCAATCAGATCAGCCAACAAGGCTCTATGAAGAACGGTAATAGGACACTTTTTATACACTTTCTGGGCAACAATCGAATCACCCACTGGGGTAGAAACTAGGATAGGCTCAGGAATAATCTCAGGACTCATTTCAAAATTCACAGCAATCAAAGGTGTAACATATGAGAAACTGGATCCAGGATCCAACAAAGCATACACATCAAACTAAAATATACGAAGCATACCAGTAACAACATCAGGAGAGTCCTCCTGTTCCTGGTGGGATGGTAAATCGTAGAATCTATTTTGGCGCTACCCGCCAGCATTGCTAGAAGAGGAGCCCTGAGCTGGGGCTGGGCGAGTCATTGGAACTGGAGCACTAACAGTCTGAGTCTGGGTCTAAGGGCGATAGTCACGATGCCCTTTTCCATCCTGTGGACAATCTCTAACTTTGTGACCTATTTCACCACACTGGAAACAACTCCTCTTCTCACCCCAACACTCACCCGAATGAGCCTTACCACACTTAGGACACAGGGGACGATTTGGCTTACTGTCAGCAGTGTACTGGGACCTGGATGCATATAACCTGGTACCTTGCTCCTGCCTACCTCTAGGCATAGGAGCACTAGCAGATGATGGTGCTGTTATACACAAATGATCCTAATACTGAGGGCGACTCCCTCCCTGCATTTTAGTCTGACCCTATCCGTGCTGCTCAGACCTAGCTCTCTTATTCCCTCTCATTCTATCTCTCTCCTTAATCTTGTCCGCCTCAATCTGTTGGGCATAAGTCATCAGCCTAGAAAGATTCATCTTACTATTCAGCATAGCAGACCTACACTCCTTAACCACATAACTAGATACTCTAGTAACAAACTTACTCATACTAGCCCGATTATCAGCCACTAAGTCAGGAGCATACTTGTCAAACTAATTGAACTTTAGATAGTACTCCTTAACAGTCATAGAGCCCTATCGCAGGTTCATAAACTCTTCCACCTTCACCTCCCTCATCTCTAAAGGGAAAAACTTATCCAGGAATACATCCTGGAGCTCTTGCCAAGTTGTAGGGACAGATCCCTTACCTCTACCTTTCCTCCAAGCAACAACCCAGTCATAAGTAAGGTCTTTAAACCTATACGTAGCCAACTCCACACTATGTTCCTCAGATACATGCATCACCTGAGTAATCTTTCACACCCCCTCTAAAAACAATCGTGGATCCTCATCAGACTTGGACCCATAGAATTTTGGCGGATTCATCCGCATGAAGTTATGGATCCTGGCAGCAGCTGAATCACCTCCCTACTGCTATGGAGCCGGGGATGGGCTGGCCTAAATATTTGCAGTAACAGCTTAGGCCAGCACCTGAAAGGCTGCCCAAAATTCAGCATGAGACACATTTTCATTCAATGGGTCAGCGGGTTGAGGTTGCTGACCATCATTATTTCTTTTTGCTCGACGTGGAGGCATATTTCTGAAAGAGAAGAGCATGAATCAATAGTAGAGAGAGACACTTTAATGCTTCTAATAAGCTTTAATATAGGGCTTGGATGGATTTTGGGTGAGGGGGAATGACCAAAATGCCCCTAAAATTTAAAAAATTCTCGAATTTGTCCTTTGGTGGACTATTTTGATAGTCTGAAGTAGATCAACCATAATGTTTTACTTCGATATTCAAATTAGATGAAACTAATTTCATTAGAAAGAGGACTCTCATATATTTTCATTGATATATAGTATCTCACCCAGATCATTGTGTACGAGGAGTTATGATCATTTGAAGTTGACCCAAAAATTCACTTTTGATAGGCTGAAATAGATCGACCATAACTTTTTGCTTCAATAGACAAATTGGATGAAGCCAATTTTATTGGAAAGAGGACTCGTAGAGATTTCCGCTGATATATAGTAGATCACCCAGATCATTATGTACAAGGAGTTATGATCATTTAAAGTTGGAGTAAAAATACGCCAGGCCTCAGTACTTTTTCCTGCATGTTTTACTGTTCACTACTATTCACGGTTCGATCGAAATGTTCATACTCGTCGCTCGGGTGTCCATTTTAAATGATCCACATATCATTAGAAAGATTATTCGATACTCTACGTAATGGTGGTTAATAATCTAAGGCATTCCATATGGAAAATTTATAATTATTCTAGAAGATAGAACCCAACACGTTTACGCACAAAATTTTAATGAAAAATTTTTTGGGGTAATACACAACGACAGACTCTTTTGTCTTTACGTGAATAATAGATATATATGGAAAAGCTTCAAAATATCTTTCCACACTAAACTCCTTCTCCTTTGTGTGATTAACAGATATAGAAGACTCTGAATCACTCATGGGCATCACATGAAATTTGGAGATTCCCTTGGATTATTGCCTCTTCAAAAATAATTGGAGACGACAATATGATCTTCAAGCCATGGCCCTTAAAATATGGCATGGACCTTTCAGCATGGCCCTCACAGCATGGCCCTTTTGGAATGAACCTCTTGGCATGGCCCTCAAAGCATGGCCTTTTTAGCATGAACTTTTTGGCCCTTTTAGAATGGCCCTCTTGGCGTGTATCTCATGGAATAATAGGATGCAGTAGGAAAATGAGAAGGAATGCAAATAACCATGCATCGATTGTAGAAAATATCACCTTGACAATTCCACTAGCATGTTGGACCTTTTACATGTACCATTTTGAACATCACATCCTTAATTTGCTGGAGATGTGATAAGTTATTATTTTTCTTTTCTCGTTATTTGTAACCATAGAAAACTTGTTAATTTTGGAACTCAACTATTTTCAGCTTTCTGACCATCCATGCCCTTTTTTATAGGCCTTTGGATATTTGGATTTGTTGTACTCCTTTAAATCAAAGCAATATGTTGAATAACTAATGTCTTTGTTGGTTTTTTCTTGGCTTTGGGATAACCTGCATTCACAGAAAAGGTGTTAATTTTTGGGAAAGGCTGATCTATGTTAACCTCTTTGGTCTTTATCTCCTGTCATCATTATCACCGAGCTCTTCTCTTCTTCTGGTATTTGTCATCTTTTAACTCCTGCTTTGACTCCTCGAGTTAGTGGGTGTAAGGCCAAATCATAGAATAAATTAATTTAAAGTACTTTTTACATATAGTCAAATTTTCAAAATCTTTTTATAAGATTTGGGGGGGGGGGTCTTTGTCAATTAAGTCATGTCATGTACTAAATTTAATAAACACTCTTGGATTGAGGCATTGACACATCTGTCATTCTGTCAGTGAGCTCTGGAGATCTTTTGCATTGTGGCTGAAGAGTTTTAGCAGTGAGCCTTTGTAGCTGAAGGAACATGAAGTTGACTTTGCTCTTTTGGCGTCGATGAATCTTAGATGTCATGTCTTTGAACTCCTTAGTACGGTATAGTGGAAATTTTGAGGTCTTCCTCAAAATTTCTGCCCCAATTATTGATATTTTCCTCAAAATTTGCTCTTACTATCTCTCCGTGTGATCTTTTCATTCAAATTGCGATAGAATGATCTTTTTTGTATAAATTTTTGAGATTTCTTCTCAAAAATTCGGCCTAGTTTCCATTTCTTGGAGTGATATGACCAAGCCATTGTGACGCCTATGTATCCCATTGAATAGAAATCAGGTCAAATATAGTTCCCACAACATAAGAAGAATAAAAATATAGTTAAAAAAGGTGATCAAAATCGACAAAGGCCACCTACATATCTTATTCTCATGAATTCAGGTCATCACGTAGTTCAAAAGAATATAAATAGAGTTTCCTAAGGGGTTGACCAAAGTCGACATAGGCTTCTTATGTATCCTCTTCTTGGGAATTTAGGTCAAACATAGTTCATACATAAAAAAGGGGAATTTTCTCCTAAGGGGTTGACTGAAGCAGACATAGGCTGCCTACATATCTCATTCTTGAAAATTCAGGTCAAACACAATTTTTCCAAAAGGATGGGATATTTCAAAGCTACTACAAAACATGAAAATGATTTAAAATGAGAAAAGCAATTACAAGGAAATAAATGCAAAGAAACCCCACATCAGACATTGTATCTCTTTACTGTGTCAAAATTGATTGTCTTGGGCCACCTTTGGCCATCCAGTTTAGAAAAAATCAAGGCTCCTCCAGATAACATTTTGCAGACTATATAAGGCCCTTTCCAATTTGGAGCGAACTTCCCTTTTTATTCCTCTTGGTGAGGAAAAAAGTGTTTGAGTACCAATTATCCAATCTTGAACACGCGAGCTCTTAATCTTTTGTGAAAGAAAGAATTATTCATTGTTGATATTATTGTCCATGGTATATAGTGCTCATCCTATTTTCATCGATAATCATAAGTTGTTCATAGCGGGCGCAGACCCATTCTTCTTTACTCAATCCTGCTTCTTGGATGATTCTTAAAGATGGTATTTCAACTTCAACAGGTATTACCATTTTTGTCCCATATACTAACTCATAAGGAGTTTCCCCAGTCAAATTTCTGACTATTGTGCCATATCCCAGCAAGGGATATGGCAGTGTGTCGTGCCATGATCGGTAACTATCAACCATCTTTTTAAAGATCCTCTTGATGTTCTTGTTGGAAACTTCTACTACTCCATTTATTTGAGGGTGATATGTTGTTAAATTCTGATGAGTGATATTGAACTATTCAAATATATCTTTTATCAAATGACTATTCAAGTTTGCTCCGTTGTCTATGATGATTGACTTGGGTATTCTAAATCAAATTAAGTTGTTTTGTACAAAATCTGCTACTACCTTCTTGACTATAGATTTGTATGAGGCAGCTTCTACCCACTTGGTAAAGTAATCAATGGAAACTAAGATGAATATGTGTCCATTAGAAACTAGTGGCTCAATCAGACAGATGATATCCATACCCCAAGCTACAAATATCCAGGGCAAACTCATAACGTTGAGTTTATGTGGGGGCACCTGAATCAGATCCTCGTGTATTTGGCACTTATGACATTTTTTCACAAACTTTCTATAATCATTTTCCATGGTCATCTAGAAATATCCAGCTCTTAGGATCTTCTTGGCTAGAGTGAACCCATTCGTATGAGGTCCACATGTTCCGGCATGAATTTCTTTAAGTAATTTTGTAGCTTCAATGGAATTACACATCGCAGAAATACCAAATCTGGGGTCCTCCTATAAAAGACTTCCCCATTCAAAAGAAATTATTGGCCATCCAACGGATCAGTTTCTTTTGATTGACCGTTGCATCTTTGGGATACGCCCCATCTTCTAAATACCTCCTGATATCGAAGTACCATGTCCTTTCATCTGGCTCTACCTCAACTTATGTATAATGTGCAGGTTGCTCCTTTAAACTTATTTCCAACGTATCAATCTAACTTTAACCTGGATGTTGAATCATAGAGGATAGAGTGTCCAAAGAATCAATGAACTCATTTGTATTCTTGGAACATGCTTGAATTCCATTTCCTTGAATCTTCTGCATAACTCCTGTACCAATTTTACATATGGAATGATTTAGGATTTCTTTATGGACCATTTTCCTTGAACCTGGTGAACCAATAGATCAGAATCTCCAATGAATAATATCTCTCAAACGTTAATATCAATGGCCAATCTGAGACCGAGAATAAGTCCACGTATTCCGCCAAATTATTAGTGCATAGATAACACAGTTTGACGGTCACCGAATAATGTTGACCAACTTTTGATATTAAAATTACTCCAATTCCTAAACCTTTAAAATTAATTGCCCCATCGAAGAACAATCTCCAATTTGGGTATATTTCAGCAACGTTTTCTCCTACAAATAATACTTATTCATCTGGAAAATAACTTTGGAGTGGCTTATATTCGTCATCAACTGGATTCTCCGCCAGATGATCCGTTAAGGCTTTCCCTTTAATCACTTTTTGAGCCACGTATATAATGTCGAACTCACTCAAGAGAATTAGCTATTTGGATAATTTCCCCATGGGCATAGACTTTTGGAATATGTGCTTCAAAGTATCCATTCTAGAGATGAGATATGTTGAATATGATGTTAGGTAATGTCTCAGCTTCTAGGCGACCCAGGTCAATGCACAACACATTCTTACTAATAGCTTATAATGAGCCTCATATGGAGTGAACTTCTTACTTAAGTAATAAATTGCTTTTTTCTTCTTTCCAATTTCATAATGTTGCCCTAAGACACATCCAAATGCATTATTTGAGATTGACAAATACAATAATAGAGGGTTTTCTTCTCTTGGAGGGACTAGTACTGGTGGACTGGATAGATATTCCTTGATCCAATCAAAAGCTTTCTGGAATTCCTTAGTCCATTTATTTGTTGCATATTTCTTTAACATCTTGAGGATTGGTTCGCAAATAACCATTGAATGGGCTATGAACCTACTGATGTAATTCAATTTTCCTAAGAAACTCATGACTTCCTTCTTCGTCTTCGAAGGATGTAGTTATTGGATCACCTTAATTTTTGAGGGGTCGATCTCAATGCCTCTTCTGCTAACTATGAAACCCAACAGCTTCCCAATTTGTACCCCAAAAGCACACTTGGTAGGATTCAGCTTCAATTATACTTTGGCAACCTATCAAAGAACTTTCCCAAATAAACCAAGTGGTCCAAACTCTTGTGAGATTTCATGATCACATCATCCATGTACACTTCAATATCTTTTAGATCATATCATAAAATATGGTTTTCATGGATCTCATATATGTAGCACCAACATTCTTGAGATAGAAGGGCATCATCCTATAGTGATAAACACCCTAAGGTGTGATGAAAGCCATTTTCTCTGCATCTTTTTCGTCCATCGGTATTTGATGATACTCGCAAAGCAATCCACGAATGACTGTATTTTTTGCCTTGTACAGTAATCAATAAGAATGTGGATGTTGGGTAATGAAAAGTTAACTTTAGGACTGGCTTTGTTCAAGTCTCTATGATCGAGAAAAATCCTGACCTTTCCATCCTTCTTTGGCACTGGAACAATATTAGCTAGACATGTTGGATATTTTGTTACTTCAACTACATTGGTTTGGATTTGCTTAGTGACTTCTTCCTTGATTTTTAGACTCAGATCTAGCTTGAATTTCCACAATTTTTACTTCAGGGGATTGAACCCTGAATCAATTGGCAACTTGTGTGATACGATATCCGTACTCAATCCTAGCATGTCATCATAGGACCAAGAGAATATATTAATGTATTCTTTAAGCAACCAGGCAAGTTCTCTTTTTTGTGCTTTTGTAAGATGAACACTAATTCTAGTTTCTTTGACTTTGTCATCATCACCTAGATTAGAAAGCTTGGTATCTTCTAGGTTGGGCTTTTCTTGATCTTTAAAATCTTTTAGTTCCTCTGTTAATCGGTCTAGGCCATTATTTCTTCATCATAGTCCTCATATTCATCATCATTTGCTTTGATTTATTCTTTTAGCTCTTGACATGACATGATATTGGCAGGTTTTAAGTTATTATTACTAAAATCATAAACAACATAATTTAGATTATAGATATTGCGACAAAAATGAGCGAATCATATTTTTGCAATAAGGAAGGTTTTCATTGAAAATTAGAACATTATAAACGTTGGCTATGATCCACACTAATGTGGGTCTGAGCCTTTTGGAAAGCATAAAAGTGAAAATAAGCTAAATAAAACTTAAAGTGTGGGCCTCAAGCCTCATTTGGACTACCACTGATTTCACAAAAGTTAAATTTCATCCTCGTATCTACCACATCAATTGGGGAGTTGTGATTAGAATGAAAGTCCAGTTCGACAGCTTCTCCCCTTGTTCATCTTTCTTAATCTTGGTCTTATTATAGAAATATTCTATAATAGCATCACGCTGTTCGAAAAAGTTCCCTATTCTATCCTTAAGACTATCGTTTGTAGGCTTTACAAATACAAAAAATGATTGGTAAACCGGAGGTAACCTATTTGGCAATTCTAGGCCTTCCTTCTTTGTCTCTCTTTCACCTTCTTTACTTGGCACATAGCCTAACCCATATTTGGACAACTTTTATGGGGCCACAACAAGCTTAAGGATTCCATCCAAACCTTTCCTAAACTGCATCCAGGCTCAAAACTGCTTCTCAACATAACAGTAGCCAATATCTTATAAATCAAAGACATTATCCTATAGGGAGTAGGGTCTTTCTTAGCTGTATTCACGACCTCCACCAAATAAAAGTTACTCTCTTTTGTTACTTCTTTAATCACAGGAACATAACCATTAGGGTGACTCAAATAGCTTCATTCACCATGGATGACCACTTTATCATTTTTCTACCTGAATTTTACCAATTGGTGTAATATTAAAGAAATGACCCCCACTGCATGAATACAAGTCCTTTCTAAGAGCAGATTGTACCTTATGGCAATCTCCATTACTTGAAACTCAACTAGGCACTCTGAAGGTCCTATTTGAAGATACAACTTGACTTCCTGGATGGTGTTTCTCTGACCTCCATCAAAAGCTCTTACATTCATTGTGTTTTTCCCTATATCATAGTTCAACTGAGTCAGAACAAATAATGGGCAGATATTCAGACCTGATCCATCATCAATTAATACTATGTTAATGATCTTATCTTATTATTTGATAATGATATGTAATGTCGTATTATACATCACCCCTTTGAAGGGTAACTCATCTCCACCAAAGCTAATGCGATAGTCACCCACCACTCTACTTATCATGGACACCAAACTTTCAGTACCTGTGCCTACGGGTACATAGGCTTTTTTGAGGACTTTCATCAAATCTTGTCTGTGATATTGAGAACTCATAAGCAATTCCCAAATAGAAATCAGAGCAGAGGTTTTCTCCAAATATTTCACAATAGAGTATTCTTTCTACTTTATTCTTCTCTAAAATTCTTCAGCTTCTCCTTCAGTGATTGGCCTTTTTTGAGCACTTTTCTTATATACATCATTGGCAAGCTCCTCCAAAGTGTAGCATCTTCCTAATATAGTCATTCCTTGTGCGGCGGTGTCTTCTACCATAAATTCTTCTCTTGCACCAAGGCGAAATCTTGATGAGGCGCGGTGAATGCAACAAACTTGGGCTTGTTAGTAACACTTAAGGCAGCCACTGCCTTTTTTATTTTTTCTATTTTATCCATTTCTTCTAGGCTGCCTGGCACGATAGACTTGCTTACTACCCACTCATTATATATTTCTATCATGTTGATGGTTGCTTCTTTATGGTTTGGAAGTGGGTTGGTGGTAACATTTGGCAGTGTTGTTTGAAGTGAATCGCCTTCTGAACAATCAAATCTTGAATTTTATGCTTCAAATTAATATAGTCCTCAGTTGTGTGTCTTGGCCCCCTGAATGATATGCACAATGCTGATCAGCATGGAAAAATTAAGAATTGGTATTGTCGATTTTTGGCGGGATAGGTTGGAAAAGACTAGTTGCCTTTAATCTCTCAAATAATTGAGTTCTAGTTTCAGCCAAAATAGTGAAACTCCTAGTAGCTTTCCTTTCTTGATGTGGGAGAGAAGGATTATGATCATTTTGGTTGGTAGGAGGAGGGACTTGATAGTAATTTTGGTTAACTGGAGCATTGTGGTAGGCTTGGAAATTTGGGAGAGGAGCTTGGTAAGTGGGTTGATAATTTGGCAATGGAACTGGGTAATTATGTTGATTGGTAGAGAAATTTGACTGTGAAACTTGGGGACTAGGTTGGGTGTAGAACACAGGTTGAGGATCTTATGGAGCCGGGGTATATAGACGGTGATGGTATTTTATCAAAATTGTACCCAAAAGATTTGTTAGACTTTGGATTTGGACGGTGATGGTATTTTATCAAAATTGTACCTAAAAGATTTGTACCTAAAAGATTTTATGCAATAATATATAATGTCAAAATATTGACAAAATTTAACATTTAAAAATATCAATCAGATTTAAATTTTTAGTAGAATATTTTGATTTACTAAAATTATATTCAGATATATTATATAACATTTAAATTTTTAAAAAGATAAATTTATGAAATAGTAGAAGTCTATTTAGAACTCTTTGAGCATGAATTTCTATTTTTAAGCTAATGAAATTTTTTTTTTTATAAAAGATAATGTATTTTCAAATTCAAATATTTCTAATCCTTTAATTCAAAATTTTTATTATAATTATTATATTTTGTCAAAAAACTGCCAAGCCACTTTTCAATAGCTTGCCACTTGGCTAATTGTGGTGCTTCATTCTCTGCTTTATAATATACTAGTATTAGTACCCGCACAATGCACGATTGATATTAAATAAAATTAAATATAGAATTTTTTTATCTTACTGATTTTATATAATAAAAAATTTATTCAATATCGTTCACATATTTGAAATTAATAAATTTATGCAATATGAAAAATAATTATTTAAAATATTGAACTTAATATTATTAATTACATAAAACTTAAACATTTCTTTTCAAAAGTTAGTATCTGCGTGTAAATAATATTATATTGTAATTTAATTATTTGAGAATATTAAATAATAGTGTGATCTATATTAATTTATTTTGTAAAAAAAATCATATAATTACAAAAGAAAATGCATATTTAATATAATTATTATTAGTTAAGTGACGTACTTCTAAATTTGGTTAGAAAAATAAAGAACCAATGTAAGATATGTTTTAGGGTTATGCACATGAGGCTTCTCTATAAAATTTTAACTTGAAATTTAAATTCTTTTATATTAAATATTTTAATTTGCACCCTCTTATCAAAAGAAAGAAAAGAGTTTTCCCTTCTCTTTTTTTGTCTTACTAGATTTTTCTTTCAAAATAAATTTTGTATTCCTTTGCACAATCTTATTCATAGTATATTTTTTATAAATTTAAAATATTTTTGCGTCAAGGAAAATATTTTGAGAAAAGTCTCAATAATAGTCAATTTTTTCCCTCTCATATTTTTTTTGTTTTGCACGATTTCACAATGTTCACTTATTCTCTTATGATAATGGACCCACAAATATTAATGAATCTTATTATATATTAGTTTTTCGAATAAATGATTTAGTCCTTCATAGGTTTGAATATTCACTCTTCAACTCTATTGTTGATCAACCTATCATACTTTCTCAATTTACTCAATCTAAATGAAATTATAAATATTAATCAGTTTTGAAATTAAATTCCCCCCATCTTAGAACATTTAACTAATACTCAACCCCTCATGTTCATTAGTACAATAAGATATTAGTCTTATTCATCTTTATCCTTTATATTGTACAAAGTAGATCAAAATAATTATTGCACCAAAAGATCTACAATATTCTAAAATTGGAGTTACAATATAAATATAAATATGATTGAACTCATTGCCTGTTTATATCAACTAAAACAGAAAAATAAGAAAGTTTGTAGCATAATATTTATCAATAACAAATGATAAATGACCTTTACTTTCACATTGGTACAATCTGCTACGTAAACGTACAATAATATTTGCAGTAAGAATTTAAATATAATGAATTTGAAAAAATCAATACTCATAAGTATTTGATTTATTAAATTTGAGCATTGAGCATCAGCCACGAGATACTCACTCAAATTTTGATCTTCGATATATAGCTTTTGAGATAGTAATCCTAGTGTTGGATAAATTTCATAGATAGTTATACACCTATCATTTTTTTTTACTTAGGTCACTTAACTATCATTCCTAAAACAATATCACAAAACTTTTAATATACTATTAAAATCACACAATTTAATTTACAAATTAATTGTTAATCATAACATATAGAAATATAGTATAGACAAATCAAGTGTTAA